>NW_004950301.1:3639-4686 GCF_000317375.1 Microtus ochrogaster
GAGTAATATACTTGGTGGGGTTTTGTAACTGAATAACAATGGGGGAATGGTGTTTAGCTATGGTGGGATTTTGGGTGTCCCACACCAGAGGATCCACTTGGGAGCCTGGAAGAGGAAAAGATGCATTAGTGTCAGAAGGTTGGGGGGCCAGGAGAAGATGAAGCTGCATCACTGATGAATCTGGAATAAAGTGAATGGGGGGAGTGAAAGAAATAGAGGCTCCCACCTTAGTTAAAAGGTCCCTCCCCATAAGGGGTACTGGACAAGTTGACATAACTAAGAATGAATGAGTGAGAAAAATACCTCTAAACACACAATTGAGTGGTAGAGTCTGTTGAGGTAAATAAGGCTCTCCCCCTACCCCAACAATAGGGGAACTTGAAGGAGAGGTTGCCCCCCCAGAATTCCCTCAGAACCAAATATGATGCTCCGGTATCCAAGAGGAACGAGATGAGCCATCCTGACACAGTGAGAAGTACCCATGGCTCCCGATTGCAGATGACAGTGGCAGTCGGGTCATTAAGGGAGGATCCTGGGCAACTTCAGTCATCCAGGGCCAAGCCCAAGAGGTCAACTTGGGAATTTTTAGGGTCTAATGCCTCCATGCCACCAAACACAAGAGGACAATCTACAGACCAGTGACCTTCCCTGTGACACCTTGGACAAGATCCCCTAGGACTGCGATGGGGATTAGGACATCCTTGGGCCCTGTGACCTATTTTACCACACTTGAAGGACAAACCTGTGGTTCACGCACCCTGGGAGATGGGGGAGCAGCACGAACGGGACAGGACGGGTAACCTGTCAACGCGGTCGGTTGAGCAGCCATGGCTATCACATGGCAGTGACTGCGAGCTTTGTCTTGTCCTGCATGATACACTTTGAAAGCTATCTCCAGCCGGGCGGTGGTGGCACACGCCTTTAATCCCAGCACTCGGGAGGCAGAAGCAGGCGGATCTCTGTGAGTTCGAGACCAGCCTGGTCTATAAGAGCTAGTTCCAGGACAGGCTCCAAAACCATAGAGAAAACCTGTCTCGAAAAACAAAA
>NW_004950301.1:5477-6439 GCF_000317375.1 Microtus ochrogaster
CTGAAGAGGTTTCTGATGACCTGTGTGACCTACGATGAGGAGAGGGGTTTGGGAGGAAGTGGAGACTGAGGATCCGGATGGAGACCTGTCGGCAGAAGAAGGATGTTTACGTGAGATTCTTTTAGATCTGGAATAGGATTTGGGTGGGGTCACCAGGGACCTAGAGGGAGAAAGGTTAGGTGAGGTTCTCTTACGCCTGGACCGGGAAGATTTACATGGGACTTCCGGAGACCTAGAACTGGAAGGTTTACGTGAGGTGTCATAGTGAGAAAGCTCAGGTGAGGCCTTTGTATGCCTGGAAGAAACTTTGGAAGAAGAAGGTTTAGGTGAGGTGTTGCTTGACCGGGCAGAGCGGGAGGAGGTGGCTCTCCGAGACCGGAAAGGTGAAAGTTCATCGCCTGGGTCCATAGCAGGAGTGGAGGGTTCCAGAGTAGCAGATGGCATAGCTAAAAACATGTGAGCAGGTGAACAGTGGGCAAGAACAGAGTCATATAAAAGAAAGTCGTGACAAAGAGGAGTTCCTTCCATTTGCCTGAACGGTGACAGTAGTTATCTAACTCCCATAAAATGTCTGGGTCAAAGGAGCTGTTAGGCAGCCACATGAAATTACCCTCTAAGGAATATTTTGGCCAATTCTTTGAGCATAGATGGACGAGTGTAGATAAGTTAATGGAGGGAATCAAGGTGTGAGGCTGAAGAGCATCCAATAGTCGACCTATGGGGGAGGATGGGGGAATAGCTTTCGATGACTTGGCACCCATGACTAAAACCGTGGAGACACCCGCAAAAAAAATGTGGCACCTCAAGCTGTAAGGTGAGATGCAGATGAACGAACTCTCAACGAACACTCAGGCCCTGTAAGCAGGTGTCAAGCTTACAGGGAGAGTGCTAATGGCCAGCTGAACCAGCTCTAGCCTCTGACAGGAAACTTATTCCCAGGCAGGAGTGGTTTAGCCAAGGCC
>NW_004950302.1:0-6434 GCF_000317375.1 Microtus ochrogaster
ATAAAAAATAAATAAATAAATAAATAAATAAATAAATAAATAAATAAATAAATAAATAAATAGTGAACTACCATGGCAAGCTTCTGCAAGAGTACACAGAAGGCTTTATAGAAGGTTGGTCTCCACAGGACAGACACATGGAGGTGTGTCTGACTAGAAAGAGATCAATTTATAGGTTCAAACATAATCAACCACAAGACTTTCAACTATTTCCTTAAGGAGCCAAATAAGCAAAGGTTATTTAGATCTGCAATCCAGGTGGTAGGAAAAGAAAGCATCAACCTTCCTAAAGACTGCCATGTGGTAGAGGTTCCAACACCTCTTTACAAAGGTCCAGGCAAGAAAAAGAAACATATTGAGGGTGTTATTTTGTTTGTTTATATTTGAGACTGTATTTTTATTTCAATATGCCTCCCTTCACTTTCTTCCCTCAAAAGCCTCCCATACAGTAGCTTCTACTCTGATTCAAATCCATAAATCCATAACCTCTCTTTTAACCAGATTTTTATAGCATGGATATATGAATTTGTACATATTTAACAAAATATATATAACAAAATATATCCCGGTATTCTCATTTCAAGGTCTTTTACTAATGCAAAAAGCTAAAAAGAGTCTCAGACTATAAAAGAACAGGATAAAAACAAAACAAATCTGCAAATAGTATGTTTCCATTCCAAATTCCATGGTCTGCTCCTTGCTAAGATGGTACTTATGGCGAAGAGTTTTACTAAGCATGAAGACTCATTATTAACTTTGAAGAAGACACCAGAAGGCTACCTCCTTCACTTCTTTTCTTTTGAGAAAACGTAAGATGGGAGTCATTAGTACTAGTACTAATCAGAACTAGTACCTGCTGCAAAAATGGTCTCAGGATTACAAATTCCTATGTTAGGAGAAGTCACCTCATCCCACTTATAAGCCACCCTTACATGTGGCACTGTGTCTGAGTAGTTCAAACTTATGTATACATTAGAAACCATGTTCTTCTTTAACCACTCCCTGTAGTTCAGTTGTTCAATAGCTGGCAAATAAAAGCAGTTGTATGGTAGTCTGCTGGTTGATAAAAGTATAAGAATTTTCCTAAATGACCAATGTTCCTCTGGAGAAAACTTGACAATGTTCAGTGTTGAATCTGCTAGTCACAGAGAGGTATGGGGGTGTTTTGTTGTTTTTGTTTTGTTTTGTTTTTCTGAAAAATACTTTGCTGAGGTAAGAATTTTGTTAAATATCCTTGATTGCATAGAAAGACTGATGCAAAATGTGTCTATCCCAGAATTCATTGGTATCAGCTTCAAGATGTGGTCTGAATCGACATTCTCTAGTTACTTTAAGCACTATGGTGGTGTGTTCTCTGGGAAGCTTGGGGTAAAATAGAAGAAGAATTGATGCCTAGGAGATAACAGATGTCAAACCTTCCTGGTGGATAGTCTTACTTTGGGGTCTCTGAATTGGTCACAAGACTAAAAGAAAAAAATAAAATCATAAAAATGACTAAAATTAGGTAAAATTCAAACAATAACTCAAGTTGGTAATTCTTTCAAATTGTATATAAAATAACTGAGATAGAAAAAAAATGACTAAAATTTACTGCAGCTAATGAAGACACAAAATAATAATTTTATCAATAACAATATTTTTCAGCTATGGTATTACACACCTTTAATTTCAGTAAGGGAAGGGGATCTGTATAATTTCAAGGCCAGCCTGATTTACTTAATAAAGAACAGCTGGGGGTATGTAGAGATACCCTGTCATAATAATAATACAAATAGTAATAAAATAATGATAATAATAATAATGTTAATGTTTTACTTTTTTAGATTTGAACTTAGAGGAGTTAAATTCTTTGCCTAAATTCATTAAACAGAAAACAATGTGAGATCCACATTCATGTCCGCTTTACCATTTTCATTATTTTTCATCTTGATTAATCTTCTTATAAAAGTTGTATTAATCTGAGCTGCTCTAACTCATACATTCTTCAAACAAAAGGTGTGCCTCTCTTCATTACATGTATTTTAACAGACACATGGAGGAGTTTATGTGTTTAAATCAAAGGAAACATCATCTCATAATTTTCAATATTAATGGCATTAACATCACTATTACATATTAATAAAACATACTTCCTTTGTTTTGAAGTTCTCAGTTCAGTGATGGCTAAATTGGTTATGTATTCGGTTGACTATGATTTAAACCTTGAATGAGTATGTTTATGACCAATTTGTGTTCAGAAAACTCCTGGTAGTTCCTCCTGGGATCTACTTACTGGGGCAACAAGGGCAATAAGATTAGAAGTAGGAGGGGAAAGGATGAGAAAGATGCATGCAGCAAAATAAATACAGGCTCCTTCATCGGGCCAGGGCCTGGCAGAATTCTAACTTTAGTACATGTTTTTAGAAACATCTCATGAAAAGTAGTTCAAGAGTGACTGAGGGTTTTGCATCCCTATACTCACTTTACCTATTTATAAATCACAATCTCACTATTTACTAGTTCTGTAGCCCTGGGCAGAGTCCTAAACTCGGGTCTCTTGATTTGAAGTGGATCATCAGTTAAATAGAAGATGATAAGAACAGTGTATCATGGGGCCCTAGAGAAGAGTGAATAAGTTAACATGCATAGAATGACATAGGTTTACAAAGGCTGGTCTTAGCCCAGTGGTAGCTAGAGCACTTAACCAGCATGTGTAAGGTACTAGGTTCAGTCCCTATAAATCCTCTTTATCATCATGTGTGCTCTGGATAGAACTGTATCTTTCAGTGAAATTTTACATCACATGCTGTTTAAAATCCATTGCAAAATGATTACATGTGTTATTTTAAACTATTTACATGGAATTATATATGTTGACTATGTATTGTTTGAAAGTATTATGGATACTGAAGAGAAATATGTATTTACCTAATATATATTTTCTAAATATAGCAACTTAATCAAATACAGTAAAATACATGAAAGCCTGTGACACAGAGAGGGAAATTGTTTTCAACAGGCCATATCCACCAACATTATATAAAACTCTCTATAACTAACTACACGTTTACAGTGAAGGTAAAAATGCTAAGTCCTGATTTAATACTCTTTTTACATTAATGGTAGAATTAACACACAAACTGCAATAATTTTATAATTTTTTTTCATCTTGCAAGTTAGTTATCATAAGATTAATATCATCTTTCCTTCATAATTTATTTAAAATAAAATGATTTTTAAATTGCAAATTGGTTTTTAGAATATTATCATTTTTAATAAAAAGTCAAAACTAAAAGAGATTTCCTAAACTACTTGTCTCTAAGTTTAGCCTCTCTGTAGCCTTTATGTTCAGTTATGCTCATCTTTTGATTTTTACTCGAGTATAGCTGTCAGGAGTTGTCAGGAATACATATGACTTCCTGCCTGTCTTTGAATGGGGATATTCTCTTATCATCAAAGAGTCTGTGTGCTGTAAAAGAGTGTACAGAAGTAGTCATCCTTCCATTTACGCCTCATTGAGAAAGGTCTGCACGCTACTCTAGCCTAAACTGTCACCAGCTTATAGCAGAAATGTATTTATCAATACACCTTCTGTTAGTCTGTCTGAGGTATCTTCAGCTAAACTATGTACTGTATGGGATTGTGCCACACTCCCAGCTGCATACACACAGAACTAATTCTATAAACATCTATTTTCTGTGATCATTTTACGTGGACTCTAAACTGGAAAGAGTAGTCAAAGTATTTTATTAGAGTCTCACTTTTGTCCGTGGTGTTTTCATCTTCTAGAAACTTTAGCCAAAGCATAATATTCTTCACAAATCACATTGGTAGAAAGAGCCAAACCAAGAAAAGAATATTTCTCTTTCCTTGATAATTGAAGACTTTAATTTAAATTCTGCTTGTTCCTATCTAGGTATCACTGTTGAAATTTTCTGTTTTGAATTTCCATCACCGTGTAGTTCAAAACATTTGAAAATCACTGGACTAAATAATCCCTAATATCTTTTCTAATTCTGACCTCATTTTGCCTTTTTATACAATTTAGCAAAGTTCAGTAGACACACAATTTTTTGGGTTGACTGAATGATTCCTCCATGTAGCCATAGCTGAATTTGCAACTTATATAATAACTTTGTCTCTCTGCTAATTTACTTATTCTTTCATGCGTTCATTTAGAAAGCATTTGCTAATATTGCTGTGTGCAAAAGAAAGGCTACTTAAATTGAGGAGAGTGACAGGGACTTAAGCATAGAAAAAGTCTACACCCTCAAAGAGTGATTTTCTGTGAATTTTAATCCATTTTTATTTCTACCTCTTATTGTTTCCTATCAGAAATACAGAGTATTGAGTAAATCTTAGAACTCATGAGTATTGACACTGGGCAAGCGTATTTTTTAGGGGTTATCTGTTCATTATTATGCTATGTTATAATTAATTGTCAGTAAAGTCTCCATTTTTCAATGAATAAATTAATGTTCAAAAACTAAGAAATATGTCCAAAGTGATATAACGTACAATCTACAATGATAGCACTTGAGCTGCAAACACTAATGGAGACTTCCCAAATGGTAAGAGGTAATGTATGTTGATGCAGACTGTTGGAGAGAATCAGTCACCATCACTCAAATTTAACAGACTCCAGAAGGCAGAAGGGAGAATTACAATGCTTTATACAGGAACAAATGGAGTGCTTCAAATCAGTTCTGACTATGGGATATTGAAATGGAGATCCTGGACATTTAATTACTAGAAGAACATTGATGCTATTGGCAAGTGGTACATTTGTGGTGCACTGTGATTAATATTGAGTAGAAGTAAAGACAAATGTTAGAGATATTGACAGCCATCAGATCCCAACTGGTGCCAGCTGCTCTAAGTTTGTGGCTTGGCTATTGTTTGTGATGCATTTTTTTTTTTTGCCTTCTTGTCTGGTCAGTTTGCACCAACCTTGTAGTATGAGTGCTGATTGTCCCAGAAAGGCCTGTGAAAGAGTTTAGGAATCTGATTCATGCTGTTGAAATATATGGACCTTCTAGGGAGGGCACCACAGTATAGGCTCCTTAGTTCATTGTGGAATCTTTCTTGGAGGGTATTAGGAGCCAGTTCTCCTCTTTCTGGATTTAAGCATGAATAGTTACATTTTACTTTTCATTTCCTCTGTGATTTTTACCTTGTCAGTAAAGTCAATTAGCTCCAATACACATTGGAGCTTCCAAACCTATAAGTCTAAGGAAGTTTTTTCTATTTAGAAATTATCTCAGGTATGAGTTTTTAGTGATAGAAAGTTTCCTAACATGAACTGGTACACTCAATATCTTGGGATGAAGTAATTTTTTACTTCAAACATATTCATTATACCATACTTTTCATAGAAGAATACTTGTTCAAATAGCTTATAACTCCAAATATGACATTATAAAATTACAGTGACAGCTACAACATTATAACAAAAGATTAAGAAAAAAACCTGAAAACTGTTTTTATTGCATATATATTTCAATTTAGGAGAATGAAACAAATGGTCCTAAGAAAGAGCCTGAAAGAAGTATGCAGATGCTTGAGTGAGTTTTCCTTATGCTAATATATGTAACTTAAGAAAAAGTGGAGGTTCAAAGACTAAGCAGAAATCATTAATTAACAGCCCAAGAAAGAAGAAGCATGTCTTGGTACCGTGAGCTGCAGGTACTTATCTGAAATCTGTTTTTTTACTGAGCTGTAAACTCACAGGGCTGCAGATCCATTACCGTCATTACAAGACAAAGCGTGCCAAGGGAAAACAAGACAACACCAGAACTTGTGAATAACCAAAGAAACTGTGTCTTTTGATCTCATAAATTCCATTGGCTACTGCTATGAATCAGCAATAGAGCAATGCTTCAATGGACTTAGTCAGGACTCCAAGAGAATGCCTTCTTTACTATCACTAGGCTAAACCAGGTACCCAAGCTTTTTCATACCCAAGTGTTTAATTTCCTTTGCACCCTTAGAACTGTGAGGAGACCACAAAGTAAGATGCAGCATATATTCTACATAAATCCCTCAGCAATTCAGTGAGGATTGTTATGCCTTCAGGCATTCAGAAAAACTGGAAACAAAATACAGAACAATTGCACAAGAGGCTACAAAAATAGCTGCACACTAATGTGCCAATGGAACACACAGGAGAAAGTCATTCAGTGTGCAATGAGGTTAATCACCCCATAAGGTGTTGCACTTAGGGCAAGACCTCCAAAAAACAGTGACAAAAACTGAAAAAATCAGGCTTTCCTTTGCTTAGTCATCTGGAGACAACCATAACACATTATATAATGGGTTGTATAAAAAATCAATATTTTAATATCAAGCATTATCTTTTTAGAAAATATAATTTAATTTCACTTTTTAAGGTGAAGGCGTAAGTCACAAACAATGCCACAGCAGTTTGGAATTATGATTAATAGGGTGGTATTTAT
>NW_004950303.1:0-781 GCF_000317375.1 Microtus ochrogaster
TATTGGCATGGGTCAAGGGAAATGAATGTCTAAAAACCCAGAAATAATTGCTAATGAAAATGAACTCACACAGAAACAGCAGCTTCAGAGAGGGTGAAGTTTGAACTTTGGTTCATCCAGCACTTGCTTGCAGAAGGGAGAAGGTTAAAACAGTTCTAATATTAACTGTTATCGGAAAAGCACCCAGTCACACTGTAGTTGGATGCCATAGGTCCAGGCACCTCCCTGTTTATTCTGAGCACAGAGCATGGCCACAAGGTTACATGAGAAGTGCCTAGGTATAAGAGGCCATGTTGTCTTGGTAACTGTGCTCTCCGGTGGCTTTATGGGTGTGCATGGTTTGTTGCTTTTCATTCTGGGAGTTCCTCACTTGCTTGGTTAAGAGAAGGATGGCTCTCTTCACAGCAAACAGTGAATGCTGGTCAGCCCTTAGGGTCAGTAGCCTAGCCCATGTCACTGCCCCCAACTCTCCTTCCCTGTCCAGTGTCTAACTGGAGATACCATTGTCCTTTTGTGCCTAAGATGATGGAAGGTCACTTACAGCTTTGCTCAAAAGAAGACAATGACATTCACAATTTGTCCCTGAGGGACATGCACTACAATTTCAAGCTTAGAAAATTGCCCTCAGTAAACCCTCCCGAGATTACTTAAAGATACAGTAAATATGTTCTCGAAAATACTAGGTGCAGAATACATTTATAATATGTAACAGAAAACCAATAAACATGTAATGGAATGACTAAAGCTTTTCTGCAAAAAATTCCTATAGCTAGCATCCTCC
>NW_004950303.1:3611-4096 GCF_000317375.1 Microtus ochrogaster
AGGTCAATAATCCGGGTTCATTTCCAGGGCTCAGCATTGTTGTATTGAAAGGGAAAGGAGCAGAAAACTTGTTTGAGGCCTCAAATTTGTTTAGCGAGAGGCTTAACTTCACGGGGTCTCTTTTTCTCTGTGTCTCTGTCTCTGTGTCTCTCTTTCCTGTTTCTTAACTCTTTTTATGTCTGTCTCTTTCCTTTATCGCTGTTTCTGTCTATCTCATTTACCTGTCTCTCTCTCTCCCTCCCTCTCCTTCCCTCCCTCTGATTTCCTACCCAGTATAGGGTATTTGGGGTAGTTTAAGTGTAATTAGCCCTCCATAATCCCAATCTCATAGGGAGTGGCGCTATTAGGAGGTGTGGCTTTGTTGGAGTGGGTGTGGTCTTGTAGGAGGAAGTGTGTCACTGTGTAGGTGGCTTGAGGTTTCATTACTCAGTATACCGCCCAGTGTGTCAGTTGGTTTCCTGTTACCTGCAAGATGTAGGACACTC
>NW_004950303.1:5897-6434 GCF_000317375.1 Microtus ochrogaster
GACCCATGTCTTAAGTTTCCCTTTTGAGACTCACGCTGACCACTTCTCTTCATGAGCATTGGTCTCTCTTGGAACTCTTCTTCCCCCTTCACCATCATTGTGATGTCTGCCCTAAGTCAAGATTGCCAGGAGTAACCAGAAGTTGTTTTATCTTATAGAAATAGTGCCACATCCTTTCCAAAGGGCCACGTCTTCAAAATTAATATTTTAGCTTCAAGTATTTGCGTTTGAATTACTTCACTAAAACTCAAAATCACATCATCAATAAGGACTAAGAGCACACATAGCCATTCATGAACAGCACTCAACAGACTGATCCATGCCCTTACTCAAAAGTTTCCTCTTGTGGGTTGTGATGGTGCATGCTGGTAGGATTTGCTGAAGGAGGTGGAGACAGGGGGATATGCATTTATTCAGGCATGGTGGTTCAGGCCTTTAATCCCAGGACTTGGGAGGCAGAAGCAGGCAGATCTTTACTCTTGAGAGAAATTACTACCGTAATCTCTAGAGCACAGACAATTTTGATTTAAAAGGACA
>NW_004950304.1:0-6432 GCF_000317375.1 Microtus ochrogaster
CTATGTACACTCCATCACCTACAATGCTTGGGTACCTCTTCTCTCTCCTGTGCATGCTCCATCACCTACAATGCTTGGGTACCTCTTCTCCTATGCACACTCCCTCACCTACAATGCTTGGGTATCTCTTCTCCTACGCCTACAATGTTAACTCATTGCATTCTGGGATCCCTACTGTTTTGCAAACTATTTCCCAGAACTTTTCACAGTGCCACACACATGGGACAAATTCAGAAATGTTTCTTGAAAAATAGGCAGATAAATTAATTTCTCCATCAGTGATTCTTGCTATTGTCCTTTGATAGCCCCAGCACACTATGAGGCAATAAGTATTTCTAAAGACTACTACAAGTTTCATAAACTATTGGCTTTGGAGATTAATTGTAATCCCATTTTAATAATAATGTTGTTACTGTGAGCCAAGAGTTTGGGATTGTCTTTGGATGAGCCTCATGCAGTAGTCATTTGGGCTTTGATTAATTCATCATGGTTTGCCGTTAGCCTCTAGGCTGCTAGGAAGCTAGGCTTCAGCTTTTTGAGTGTCTCTTTCTCACTCACATGAGCCTAGTGTTTAAGACTGATATATAAGTTAAGAAAGTCAACTCCCTTGAGAAGTTGACACCGAAGACCAGAAAATGGAACCCACACACAGTTCTTTCTTACTGCAGAAGGGCTTTAAAGAGATGAAAAATCATAGTTTTTCTTAGAAGGTAGAATCGGAACAGCAAGATTTAGATAAATTAGTTATAAGTATAACTCAGGTTATGTTGTCTTAAAATATCCAAACTGTCCCGAGAATGATCTTGGCAATAGGATGAGGAGTAAAGACTGTGATCTCAGCTTCTATGTCCATTTTCATCCTTGGTGGGATTTTCATTACGACTGGAAATGTAATGGAGTCTCTGGAGTCTCTGATGGAGAAGATCTTCCCTAGAGTTCTTGGTGGGGCCTCCCACACTTGCCTCTCAGTCTCTTCGTCTCTTCCATGGTAACGGACCTTCTTCACGTTCATTTGTTTTTTCATAGGGCAATGCTCTCTTTATCATGGTGAATTTTCATGATTTCCCCTGATACTTCACTTGTTACTTTCTTTCACTTCTAAATCATAGCAGGCACTTTCCAATAAATCCACATATAAGATCAAATCATAACCCTTCACCGTTAGTGGAGAGGACAATAGTATCCTGACTAAAAAGGCAGATGTCTGTAAGATGTTGGGTAGGGGTCCCTTAATGCCTTCCAGACCAGTTTCTTCCTTCTCCTTCTCCTTTTTCTCCTTCTCCTTCTTCCCCTTCTCCTTCTCCTCCTTCTCCTTCTCCTCCTCCTCCTCCTCCTTCTCCTTCTCCTTCTTCTCCTTCTCCTTCTCCTTCTTTTTTTTTTTTTATGACAGTGTTTCTTTATTTAGACCTGACCATCCTGGTACTTTCTCTGGAGACAAGACTAGTATCAGACTCAGAGATCTGCCTGCCTCTGCCTTTAGAGTGCTGAGATCAAGGGTGTGTGCCACAACCAGTCCATCCAGTTTCTTCATTTTTAAAAGACTTATGTGCAGGTGAGTTCAGGTTCCTGTGGAGACCAGATTAAGGTGTCAGATCCCACCAGACTTGGATGCTGGTGCTAAATTTGGGTCCACAGCAAAAGCATTCTCAACTACTGAGCCATTTTACCACTTTCTTATCATGAAAAAGAAAAGAATAATTTTCATCTGCTTTGCCAAGCACTACAACAAGATTTAGAAATTCCTCTTGAGTTGGATGTAAGTACCCGAGGAACAGCAACATCATTCTCCCCTGTACATTTCTGCACGAACAGCACATGCTGAACCAGAAAAGGATAAAGCCTACCCATCACAAGCAAAATATCTGAGTGCACAGAGGACTTTGTGACCTTAAGCCTTTGTTCCCAAACCCACATGAGCACAGAGTCCTCGTACTTTACTGAGAAAGGTGCGGAGGAGTGAAAGTGTACAGCTTAGACCTGGGTAAGGAAAAACTGAGGTTTCTTCCCATGGTAATTTAAGCTCACATTTCAGTTATTGACAACTGTCTTCCTTTGCTAGTGGTAGGAACAGAGAAAGTGGAGTGTTTCCTTGTCTTTACTGTACATGCAAATGTTTGGGAGATTTTGGATAAAAATGTAGATTCTGATGTAGTGGCCCCACTGCAATGTGGGTCCTGAGAGTCTGCTTTTCTGATAAGATCTCAGAGACCCTGGGGGTTCTTGGGTTACATGTTGAGTGTCAAAGGTTCCCAGATTCCTTGCAATTTATTCTCACTTCAAGTACCAGCCAAATCAAGGTTCTTCCTTTTCTTTGCCATTCTTTTTTTCTTCTCTTGTCTCCTCTGTGGCTACTGGCTTTTTAGTTTGCAGAATCAACCATGTCACATAGTAGGAAACCTTTCTGGGCCATGTGGACTTGCATGGTACTGGAAATATTCAGTAACTGGTTGTCGTTAAAACAAATAGGAAAAGGCACACACCTTTAATCCCAGCACTCAGAAGGCAGAGGCAGGTGGATCTCTGAGATCAGGGCCCGCCTGGTCTACTGAGTTCCAAGAATGAGTTCCAAGACAAGTCATGGCTATACAGAAAAACCATGTTTTGAAACAAACAAACCAATGATGATGATGATGATTATGATGATGAAACATCAAAGAAAAATGAAGAAGGGGGAGGGTGCTGTGTAGGCAGAGAGCAGAGAATGTGTATGTGGTATATGGCAAGGGCAGGACACAAAGGAAAATGATAGGCTAGGTCTCACCGGAATGTGGAAATGCATGTATGTAAAAGACCTGCTAACTCCTGTCTGAAACACTGTAACTTCCCAGTATGGCTGAGCAAGGACAGTGACAAGAGAAACAGTCTAGGGAACATTAAAAAAAAATGCTTCTGGAATAATTAATATAACACCACACACATTGCTTTCTTTTCTCTGCTGTTCACGGTTGGGTGTAGTCCTCTGTTGTTGAGCGTTTGCCCTGGACCCTGTCTTGTTTGCAGAGATGAGGTGGAAGACATTTCAAAGGGAGACATTTCTCCTGTTTATGGCCAAACATTACTCAGGATGTCATTATTCCAGCTTCACTTAAGTCATTTTCCCCAAAGTTTTATTATATAGTCTCTGCAGAAATCCTATTTAATACCCAGCCTTCCTGGTTTGATTCTGTCTTTGTACCTTGACTTTGTACAAAATATGCATCAATGCTGAGAACTTTTTCCCCCCATTAAAGATTAAGCTTCATCAAAGTTTAGCAAACGTTGCTCCTCTTTTTGACTCACCCCTGAAGAGGGGTTCTGAGTTCTCTTAAATCACTTACCCCTCCCCATCTGAGTTCCCTTTAATCAGGAATTTTCTACGCATTTACATCATTTTTGTTGGTATTCTCTTATTGATTAAATTGCCTCCCATAGCTGTGTATGTCATGACTAGGTTGGGGAAGAAAACATTTCATAATAGATGGAGGAATCCCAGCCTCCCCTGGGAATGACATACATGGTGTACCTCGGGTTCGAGTCTCAGTACTGAAACCCAAACCAACCAAACAAAACTCAACCATTCAAAGGCATCAAAAACACCTCTAAGAATTTCTCTTGGCAAATATTTTGGAAGCCTAATTTTTAACAAGAAAACTCAGCATGCACTTGCTTAGTCTAACTTTTAAAATGATTTTCTATAGTATTTTTTCTTCAAGATGCCAAGCAAAATAATATATAGTAACTTAAAAGATGGGTACTATTTGATGCATTGTGGTTGTGTTAAAAATCCAGTTGATGAATTCAGATTAAGTTGTTTCTGTCTTTCTCTTTGGGTTGCCATCTCATTTTGTAAATTTGTACTTGTTCAGAATTTCATGGGATGTGAATGAAAAACGTTACTTTCTTTTCAATTTCATATTTATTTATTTTATGTGAATAAGTGTTTCACCTGCACGTGTGTCTGTGCACCATGTGTCCCAGGCATCCTTGAAGGTCAGAAGAGGGTGTTGCTTCTCCTGGGGCTCAAGTTATAGAGAGTTATGAGCTGCCTTCTGGGTGCTGGGAAGCAAACCTTGGCCCTTTACAAGGGTATCAGCTCTCCAGGCCCCAAATGTTACTTTTTATCGCTTGAATTACTCAGGATTTATATGTGGAAAATGCCACACAATCTTGTTTGTATCTAATCCCCATAAATAACTTTATGACTTGGCTTATTTTTGCTATATCCATTTTAGAGATGATACTACAGAGGAATGGGTGAAGGTGGAATTTAAACTATAAACTAGTTACAAAATGTCCATTACCATTATACAGTTTAAATTATGGGCTTCAAGCTAGTCTTGATGTAACAAATATTGGGTGGAATGCCCATGAATACCCATGAATTTAGGCATCTCTGTAGGTGGTCCATTTTGTGCGTTTGTGTCTGTAGGCCAGAGGTCAATATCAACTGTCATCCTCTATTGCTTTCCATCTTTCTTTCTTTGAGACAGCGTTTCTTAATGAACCCAGATATCACTTTTTCAGCTTCTCTTGTTGGCTCGCAAGCCCCGTAGATACTCTTGTTTTTGCCAGCCTGCCCTGGGGCCCCGAACATACACTGTTGCACTTGAGTTTCACATAGCTGCAAGGGATCCATCAAGTTTGCACATGCTTGCACAGCAAGCACTTACCCACTGAGCTATATCCAAAGCCTTATTGTTCAGGTTTGTAAAAGAAAAATGTGGAGGCTTAGGTCAAATACATAATATTATATATAGAAAATTCCCTGGAGTGACAAAGCTGCAGGTCCCTTTGTCTCAATGGTATTTCTCAAAAAGAGAAATAAGCAGCATCATTACTTATCCATGAGTTCTTCTTCATAAACACTGTTCCCTAGTCTGTTATAGGGTCACATATAGCTGTCTGTCTGCGTTCTTCTTGTAGTTTTAATTCCAATGCTGAAAACATGCCTACTGGCTTCTTAGTAGCCACCTCAAGATCATACTCACTGTTGTGAACCCAGAGAGTAAGAAACCTAATGTCTTGACAGTGTTGTTCTGCTTGCCTATGGCCATGAATATGAGCTTCAGAACACTTGCTCCAAAGTGAATGAGCTACGGGGTCAGTGCATGTCTAACATGGGTGTGTTATGACCACATAGTGCACCATATGTACATGGTACAAGAACACAGTTTCCCAATAGGTGCCACCTCTGACTGCAGCAAGAAAACAATGGCATAGGAAGAGGACAGGGGGCACCAAGGGAGGCCACATACTGTGGCTATGTCCCATTCTGACTGCACCACAGTGGTCTGAGGGACTCTCAGTTCTGCCCTATGGAGGAAAATGCAACCTTGTCAGCATCTTTCTTTCAGCTCCTTTGCTATGGTATAATGCTCTTGTTGTACCCTGTAAAGATTTGTCACTCATATTGGTTTAATAAAATGTTGACTGGACAATAGCCAGACAATATAGGTTGGGGTGATCAGAATAGGAGAATTCTGGGAAGAGGAAAGGCTCAGTCTATAGTTACCAGACAAATGCAGAGGAAGCAAGATGAGAATGCCTCACTGATAACAGGTACCAAAGCCATGTGGCTAAGATAGACAAGAATTATGGGTTAATTTAAGTTGTAAAAGTTAGTTATTAATAAGCCTGAGCTAATAGGCCAACCAGTTTATAATTAATATAAGCTTCTGTATGTTTTGTTGAGACTGAATGACTGTGGAACCAGACAGAACAAAAAGTTCTGTCTACACTCTATAAGGTCTGTTTTAGAGTTCCGACTAGCATTATAATGAAGTCTAGTTTGCGGTAACTTGTTACAGCAGCAATGTAAAACTAAGGCAGACATTTTTGCCTTGATGGGCTCTTTTCCTCCATTAACAAAAAATTGTAAAGTTTATATCTTCTGATTGTGTTGACATAAAGGTGTTATTAACATTAAATTTGATTTAATGCTAATCAAATTTGTTAAAAATAATGTTATAAATTTGGTTAAAAATCTCCACTTTTGAGGTTTTAAAAGAAATGAAAATATATTTATGGGCACAAAAAATATATTTATCCTGGGCTCCAAGCACAGTGCTATCTATATCTAATGGGTAGACTGACTCTACCCATTGGTACCTTTATCCAAAGCATCCCCGTCCCTCCACTCTTGGATTCAGTATCTGGAAACACATGCCAAGGGAGGGATTATGGAGAAACCAGCTTTTTGCTTTGTTGTCGTGTCTCCTGGCATCTGAGTGGAGGCGGTAGGGTTTCACAATACCAGGGGCATGTATTTTGAGCAGAAAAGCATCATTCTATTCTGAAGTCACATGGCACCAGATTGGCCCCTCATTATGTACTCAACAAATGAAGTATCTTCTGTTTGAGTGAAGAACCAATGGCCTGACTTTTATTTTAAAAACAAAACCAAACCACTTTCCTGAATATATCTTTTTTTATATCTCTCTTTTTCTATTTTGC
>NW_004950305.1:0-671 GCF_000317375.1 Microtus ochrogaster
TTCCTACCTGGCTACTGACCAATCAGCATTTATTTAAAATATAATTGACAGAATACAATTGTCCCACACCAGCTGTCCTTGCTGTTTTTGCTGTACTGCAGATGTCCTCACTCTTTACCACACACCATGCTGTGAGATCTCCTGCCCCACACCTTGACAAGGTTTAGTGTAAACCTTCCAAGATGGTCTCAAACTCACAATGATGCTGGACTTCTGATCCCCCTGCCTCTACCTCCCAAGTACCTAAATTGCAGGCCTGCCCCATGATGCCCAGTATATTGGATACTGTAGTTGGTACCTAGGACTTTGTGCTTGCTTGGTAAGCACTCTATCAGCTGAGCTGCCTCTCCCCAGCTCTGCTTCTTTTTCTATTCCACTAATCATCTAAGCCTGTGGTTGTGTTTGTTACTCCTTTTGCATTTGGTACAGCCTCCATCTGTACAAGTCTGTTCCTGCTCTCCTTGTCCTCCATCTCCCCCCCCCCCCGCATCAACATAGCGAGAGATGTGTTTTCTCTGTGCATGAACTTGACGCATCAGTTTACTCTTACATCATCACTGCCTTACCCCTCATTCTTCCCTTATCTCGTTGCACTCTGGGGTCCATCAGGAGCATCAGCCTCAGAATATCCCTGGAAAGAAGTCCAGGTGCCCCTCCTTCCTAGAATAACT
>NW_004950305.1:5921-6432 GCF_000317375.1 Microtus ochrogaster
AGCTGAGGACCAAGTGTTCAGAGACATAAGCCTTTGAGAGACATTTCACATTCAAGCCATGGCACAGACATGTCTCCCTGCTTGCTATCAGACTCGCTTCTTCCTGGCTCCTCCAATGGGCTTGCTGTCTTTTGACTGAGTTTTCTGTCCTACCCGGTTCCCGCAGAAGTTAAGTCCCAAAGAAATCACACAGGGAGTCTACATTAATTATAAACTGATTGGCCCATGAGCTCAGGCTTCTTATTAACTCTTATAACTTATATTAGCCCATTATTTTTATCTATGTTAGCCACATGGCTCAGTACCTTTTTTCAGTGAGGAAATCATATCTTGCTTCTTCTGTGGTGGGCTCACAATTGCAGAAAGAGCTTCCTTCTTCCCAGAATACTCCTGTTCTCATTGACCCGCCTCTACTTCCTGTCTGGTTGTCCCACCCATACTTCCTACCTGGCTACTGACCAATCAGCATTTATTTAAAATATAATTGACAGAATACAATTGTCCCACACCA
>NW_004950306.1:0-1048 GCF_000317375.1 Microtus ochrogaster
CCCCCATTGGCAGCCACATTCAGAGAGTCTGGTTTGATCACAAGCTCATTCAGTCCTGGTACAGCTAAATTTGGTGAGCTCCCATTAGAACAGGCACACTGTCTCAGTGGGTGGACCAATCCCTCACTGTCCTGACTTCCTTGCTCATCTTCTCCCTCCTTTTGCTCTTCAACTGGACCTTGGGAACTCAGTCAATTGTTCTGATGAGGGTCTCTGTCTCTATCTCCATCCATCTCTGGATGAAGATTCTATGATGATATTCGAGATAATCATCAGTGTGATAGTGGGGCAAGGCCAGTTCAAGCATCCTCTCCTCTGCTGCCCAAGAACCTAACTCGGGATATTCCTGTGGACACCTGGGATCCCCTCTGGAGCCAAGTCTCTTGCCAACCCTAAAATGGCTCCCTTAATATAGATATCTTCTTCCCTGCTACTATATCTATTCCTCCTTCATCTCCACACTCCCATTCCCACAAGCTCTCCCCAGTCTTTCCCTTCTCGTTCCCCCTGTCCCCTTCCCCCATCCACTCCCAGCCCTACCCCAACTCCCATGCTCCCAACTTTTGCCCAGCAATCTTGTTCGCTTCCAATTTCCAGTAGGATCAATATATGATTTCTTTGGGTTCACCTTGTTATTTGGCTTATCTAGGCTTGTGAACTATAGGCTCAATGTCCTTTGTTTATGGCTAGAGTCCACTAATGAGTGAGATCTTCACCAACCCTGCATCAAACAAAGGTCTGATTTCCAAAATATATAAATAACTCAAGAAACTAGACATTAAAATTCTAATTAACCCAATTAAAAAATTAAAAACTGATCAGAGAATTTTCAACAGAAGAAGTTCAAATGGCCAAAGACACTTAAGGTCATGTTCAACTTCCTTAGCAATCAAGGAAATGCAAATCAAAACAACTTTGAGATACCATCTTACACCTGTCAGAATGGCTAAAGTCAAAAACACCAATGATAGCCTTTGCTGGAGAGGATGTGGCGTAAGGGGTACACTCATCCATTGCTGGTGTGAATGCAAATTTGTACAACAACTTT
>NW_004950306.1:1348-2716 GCF_000317375.1 Microtus ochrogaster
ACTTTGGAAATCAGTGTGGTGGTTTCTAAGGAAATTGGGAATTAATCTACCTCAGGATCCAGCAATATCACTCTTGGGAATATACCCAAGAGATGCCCAATCATATGACAATAGTTCATATGTCCATAGCAGCATTTTTTTTGTAATAGCCTGTAAACAACCTAGATGCCCCTCAATGGAAGAATGGATAAAGAAAGTGTGTAATATAGACACATTAGAGTACTACTCAGGGATAAAAACAATGACATCTTGAATTTTGCAGGCAATTCAAAGGAAATATAAAACACTATCCTGGGGTTTTTCTGCTGGGTCCTTTGCTTGGGAACAGTTTTCTGCTCCTACACTGGGGCTGCCCACCCAGAGTGGTGAGTGACTGCCCACTGGGCGGGCCTCAGGGACCCCTGAAAGGGAGCACGCGCACCTCCAGCTTTGGCAGCAGGGTGTCCTCTGTTCTACTTGTCCCTGCCCTGCCCCCCAAGTTCTCCCTTTTGTCCACGGGTCATTGGACTACCATGCGTCCATGTTTAGGTGCTGAGGACTTCCATCTGGACGGGTGAGTGTGTGCTATCCAGGAGTGGACTGTCCCAGAAGAGAGCACAAACCCCCCTCCCCCAACTCCTTCCGCAGAGCTGTTTTTCTTCCACAAAACCCAACCCCCCAGCACCCCCCCCAACCCTGTCCTGCTGTATGCTAAGACCAGTGCTCAAAAACAGGTTTAAGCTCCTACACTAAGGCTACCCACCCAGAGGGGTGAGTGCCTGGCTACCGACCGGGCAGGCCTCAAAAACCCCCGAAAGGGAGCACGGGCATCTTCAGCTTTTGCGGCAGGGTGTCCTGTGTTCTACTCATCCTCACCCTGCCCCCCAAGTTCTCCCTTTTGTCCATGAGTCATTGGACTACCAGGCATCTATGTTTCGGTGCTGAGGAATTCCGTCTGGACGGACAGTTCCTGCTTCTACGCCGAAGAAATACACCCAGAGAGTCAGTCACAGCAAAGCCTGGACCAAGACACCAGGCCTCTCCTGGCATCAGTTGAAGGAAGAGATGGGAAGGTGCCAATGAAAGAATTCCTCCAACAATCTGAAAGGCAACCTGACATCACCAGAATCCAGGGATCCCGAAACAAGAAGAATTGTAAAACCTACTCTAGAAAAATTAGAAGAAATCGACTCAAAAGTGAATTATATGAAAATAACAGAAGACCTTAAACAGGAGGTGAAAGACTGCCATAAACAATTAGAGATCACAAACAAAAAGGTAGAGGAAATGAATAAATCGCTCAAACATACCCAAGAAAACCAAGAGAAACAAGAAAAAGCAATCAAACAGGTAAGAGAAGCGGTTCAAGACTTGAAGAATGAAATGGAA
>NW_004950306.1:5956-6426 GCF_000317375.1 Microtus ochrogaster
CTAATACCTATACTCCTTAATGTATTTCACAATATAGAAACAGAAGAGTCATTGCCAAATTCCTTTTATGGAGCTACACTTACTCTGATACCAAAACCACACAAAGTCTCAACCAAGAAAGAGAATAACAGGCCAATCTCACTCATGAATATCGACGCAAAAATCCTCAACAAAATACTAGCAAACCATGTCCAAGAACACATTAGAAAAATTATCCATTATGATGAAGTAGGTTTCATCCCAGAGATGCAAGGGTAGTACAACATACAAAAATCTATCAATGTAATCCATCATATAAATAAACTGAAAGAAAAAAACCATATGATCATTTCATTAGATGCTGAAAGAGCATTTGATAAAATTCAATATCCCTTTATGATAAAAGTCTTGTAGAGATTAGGGATACAAGGGTCATACCTAGATATAATAAAAGCTATTTACAGCAAGCCAACAGCTAACATCAAATTAAA
>NW_004950307.1:0-6416 GCF_000317375.1 Microtus ochrogaster
GGTGGCCTGGATCTTGGGGCGACCTTGTTCAAGCATCCATAGCCACTGTGAGTGTAGGAGTGGCTCGGCCCTGTAGTGTCGAGAAGACACTGCTGGATAACAGTCCTTCCCAGCCTCTGGCTTTCACAATCTTTCCCTCTCTGATTTGGCTTCTTATTTTATATTTTTATTTTAGGATATGTGTGTCTGACATTTATATTTGTACACATCTGTGCCACAGTGTGCATGTGGAGGTCAGAGGACAATTTTTGTTCTTATTTTCTCCTCTACCTTTACATGGGTTCTGGGGATTGAACTCAGAACATCAACTCTGTGCAGCAGGCACTTTTCCCACCAAGCCATCTTGCTAGCCCTAGCTTTGTGCATTTTCTTATCATAGTACTAATACTTTGTTTTGCTGTCACTTTGGGATTCTCTGAGTTCCAGATAGGGAAATACTGTGTTTTTTTAAATGTTCATTTTTAACTACATCTTACATGGTGTATATTACCATTTATATTACCATGGTGTTTTGAGAAATGTTGCATTTATAGCTAATAGTAGAAATTAAATGTTTTCTTTTCTTTTTACCTTTCCATTTTGTATAATAAACTTTTATTTTCATAAATATTCATATATAATGTATTTTGATTATATTCTCCTATCCCATTTTAAAATTCACTTGGAACTACAAAAGACAGGGTAGCCAAAGCAATCCTAGGCAAAAATAAATAAAGCTGCAAGTGTCACTGTGCTTGATTTCAAGGAACATTGCAGAGCCAGAGTAACAAAAACAGCACGGGACCAGTGCAGAAACAGACATGTGGATTAGTGGGACAGAAGATGCAGACATAAACACGGGCAGCTACAGGGTCCAAGGAGGTTTCCTTAAGTTTTAATTAAGTATTTATCTGGTGCCATGGCAAACTAGGTTCCCTGGTCAACTGTCATTTTGCACAGTGCTGAAATTGCCACATACTTTTTATAAAGAACTTTTTGTTGTATCCATAAGCTGTTGTACTAATCAGAACAGTCAGATACCAAACACTGCGTACAAACAGAAGCTATCATCAAAGGACTAAAGGAAGTTCTCACTTTGAAGATACTTTTTAAACTGGATAAATTTTTGTTGAGAATAGTTGTTTCATTTTGTTTTCCTACTTTTATGATATACAGGGAGCATTTATTTATAAAAGTCTGGGCCTTTTGGGGTAGGGAATCAATTAGGCCATCAGTATACATAAAACTGGTATACCAAAGGGCCATGCCCATAGTCTGTAGTTGAGTGGAACATTAGTGAACCAGGAACAGAAATACTCCATCTTAAGCCAGGAATGTTGTTTATGTCTGTAATGCAAAGCCCTTAGAAGGCAGAGGCAGGAAAATTAGGAGTTTAAGACCAGCCTTGGCTACATCATGAGTTCAAGTTTAGTCTAGGCTACATGTAGCCCTGTACAGAGAAAAAAAGAGGAATTATATTTCAGTCTTTGACAGTGAGTAGGTAGTCTACACCTGAAAAATTCAGAGATATTAGCCAGTTCTCACAAGGATTTGCTGCCTACATTCCAATCATCAGAATAATCAGGAGAGATTGAGAAAAGTCTTTTCAAAGTTATCTAGAGATGCTAGTGTTTCCTTTGTCTACCAGAATGACATGATGGGTAAACAGCCACTTTGTCCCCATGGATAACATGCCAATAATTGGAGCTTACATTTTTTAAGAGCACAGAAGTTGAGTAGAACACTATGAACCAGAACATTCAGAAGTTGTGGAGATTAGAACGTGACTACAAGACTTAGCTGCTTGGCCTGTCATCTCTCAACTAGAAAGCAGTCATGTTTGATGTGTAATGTCATGGCTAAGAAGAATATAAATGGATTTACTTGGTGAAAGACAGAGAGTGTAAAGGTACTAGACAAAGCGTGAGACTAGGAACGAGAGCAAAACACGTGGAACTTAGAACCTGAATCAACCTGACAACACTTCATAAGCAGAAGAGAACAACTCAGGAGAGGCTACGCCTGAGGAATATGAAAGGTATAAAGAGAAATGAAAGAACAGGAAAATTTAAATAAAGTTATGTTGGCAGTATTGTAAGAAGAAAGATAGTCGGGGTTCTCTAAGGCATGGAAACAGAAGAGCCGCATTCACTGAAAAACTTGTAGTACTTGTCAAAGATTTGACAGAGATTTAGAAGGTAACAAGCCTGATCAAAATAAAAAGGCATGTGGACACTCAGGGTAAAATAAAGAACCCAAGGAACATTGGAGACAAAGAGCAGACCCGGAGAGCAGGCAGAGATGAAGCGGAGTCTTTCAAAGGACTAACCACTGGCATTTCAACCCCACCCAGAAAGGTATTCAGACCAGTAAATGCTGCAAGGGTTGGTGCCGAACCCTTTGGAAAGAACTTAACAACATGTAGTGGAGGAAGGACAGCAAAGTGTTCTCACTGTGAGAACCAAAGAGTGAGGGACCAGGATGGGAAATGCAGCTCGTGACTGCCAGGTGAGGGAGGACAGGAAAGATGACGGAGGGAACAGATGGATTTGTTTAGGCTAAAAGACAAAGTGGAGAAAATGTGGAATGACAAATAACACAAAAATATTTTTTAAAGGTGAACATTTAATTATATGGAAACTAATTAAACTAAATACTATATTTAAAAGAGAAATATTAGTACGATTTTTAAAAAGGTGAAATCAAAATGTTGTTTATAATATATAGCCATCTAAAAATTGAAAATGCAGAAAGCTCTAAAGTAAAATACTAAATAAAATATGCAAAACAATACCCTCCCATCTAAAGAACTGCTGTTCTTGTTATTAACCCTAGGCAAAAGTGACTTTATGGCAGAACTCATGCTGAAGGTGAGGAGGGCATTTATTCAATAATAAGAACATAGGAAGATCATTGTTTGATAACGGAAAAGCCAGTGAACAAGAGATGTCCCTTATAATCTCAAAATATATAAATGGAAACTTAGCAAAAAGGAACAGACAAATTTGTCAGTACAATGAGATTTTAATGTGCTTCATAGGCTGATGGCTTACACTTCCATCTATCAGCAGGTGATAGACTCCAGCAGCATCAATATTTCATCCAATGGACATTTATAGAATATAGCACTTGACATACATAAAAAGTTTAGACCAACTTCTTAGCTGTCTTGTAGAGCTTTTAAAAACTTGACAGCATAGTTTACCATCAAACAATCTTAATTTTTAGTAGTGGAAGATATAGTACATTCTGTTCTAACCCCAATGTGGCCGGTGCCCTTATGAAACAGAGAAACATAGAGGCACAGATATCCAGAGAGAGAAGAACCCTGGCAAGGTGGAAAAGAGGTTGGACTGCTATGTCTAAACACCAGGGAATACCAAGTGTGAATGGCAGATTCCACCATCTAAGAAAGATGAGTGGAATGAGCTCTTCAGAGCCCCAGAAGGAACCAATTCAGACAGCACTTAGTATGGAGATGTCTATGCCCCAGAACTGTTGAAGGGAGACTGCTTTATTAGTTCCCTGCTATTCAGCCCCAAAATAATCACACAGAAACCATATTATTTAAATCACTGATTAGCCCCTTAGCTCTAGCTTCTTATTTGCTAACTCTTACATCTTAATTTAACCCATCTCCATTAATCTGTGCATCACCACGAGGTCATTGCCTACCAGCAAAGTTTCAGCAGGCCTGTCTCTGGCAATGGCTCCATGGCTACTTCTCACTCTGCCTCTTTTCTCCCAGCATTCAGTTTGGTTTTCCCCACCTATCTCTGTTTCCCTATAGCTTGCTATAGGCCCAAAGCAGTTCCTTTATTAACCAATGGTATTCACAGCATGCAGAAGGAAATCCCACATCACAGAACTGTGAAAGAACATTATTTCTCTTATATCTTAATGATTTATGTGTATGAATGTTTTGCATGTATGTATGTATGTATGTATGCACACTGTATGCCGGCCTGCTACCCACAGAAGTCGGAAAAGGACAAGGGATCCCCCTTAAAACAACAGCCATGAATGGTGGTGAGCTGCCACGTGGGTTCTGGGAACCAAACCTCGGTGTTTTGCAAGAGCAGCAATGTGTTCTTAAGTGTTCAGAGGGCTGCTGAGCCCTCTCCCAAACTTCACATTAATGTTCTTTTAAACCACTCCATTTTGGGGTACTTAATAAAGAGCTCTAATAAGAGCAACTTTAGGAAACATAGTCCATGCATTTTAGAGCTAAGAAGCATACATCTAAATGATTCACATGTCAAAAGAAAGAATAAAGGAAGTTAAATGTGTATTGGAATAAGTGATAATAAAAACATTATATATCTAAAATAAACAAATGGAACACAACTTCAAGTTTATAAATCAGAAAAGAAGGGATAAAAATGAGTTATATATCCAAAAAATAAAATACTAGAAGGAATACAAAAGAAACTAAGAAAATAGGGCATAGTAAAATCAAAGCCAAAACCAACAATACATAAACAAAAACAAAAACACAAAGACATTAGATGAATGCCAAGAACTTGATGTTGAATATTTGAAAACCAGTTTGAGAAGAACACTCATTCCACCAACATAGGTATTATGAATAAGTAAGATTAGGCAATGTGGTGGTGTTTAATAAGACAGTGTGTAGGAAAATGTTTATCTCCACATGGTGTTCACCTCTGAGGCTGAGAAGGAACAGCATGGGATTGAAGGACACAGAGCAAAAATGATCCTGGATGGGGACATGAAGGGCAAGTGAACTTTAAGGTGTGTACTTATTGACCTTGTGTGGTTGCTCCTCTCTGACTTCTCCATTCACGTCTGTCTGTTTCTCCTAGATTATTGCTGACATGGAGGCCCAGGTCCATAAATTGAGGGAAGAGCTGATTAACGTGAACTCTCAGCGGAAACAGCAGCTGGTAGAACTTGGTCTTCTTCGAGAAGAAGAAAAGCAAAGGGCTGCAAGGGACCATGAGACCGCCGTCAACAAACTGAAGGCTGAATCAGAGAGGGCGAGAATGGAGCTGAAAAGGACGCATGCTGCAGAGACCGAGATGACCCTGGAGAAGGTGAGGAGCTGTTTGGAAGGCCTCTGGTTAGACTGTGGAGTGCAGACTTAAAACCCACTCTGAGGTTTAGTCTCTGGAAGATGTTAGACAGGGACCTGCTCTTCAGAGTTAGATGAGCAGTTTGGACATCTTGCTCTGTCTCATGCACTGCTAAAATGCTCTAAGGAAGTTAGGAAATGCCTAACTTCCCCTTGACTGTGTGGAAGGGTTCTCTCGTCACAATGAAACACTGTGATAGGACAGTGTCATCACATTGTCATGAACCACGTAGTGTGGGAATGCCTGGGCTGTAGTCCTGGATTTTTCTTAGGTTTAGAATGAGTTATACATTTTCCCTAGGTTGTCTGATAGTTATTTTTATTATAATTTCTCTTTAATAACACTAACAAAAAAGATGGTGTATTTTCCTAGGTTCCTTATTTTAGCAGAAATAAGTTTATTTATAATATTATATTTTTGAGTAAATATCAATATTTTATTTACACATTTTGGCTTGTATTACATTCAAATTACAATCTAGAATATTCTTTCTAAGAGCTTAAATATTTAATCAGGTGCTGAAAGAGAATTGCTGTTCATCATATCAGCTGTAAGTTGTTCTTGGAGCTCTTTAGTTAATGCCAGTCTGGATCTTTGGAATAGAACTTGGGAAGGGAAATTTAAGAATCATATAATTCTGTTCAACTTTGGATTCTCTTTTTCTTTTCCTTTTCAAGTAATGTTGAGCCCCGAAAGGCTACATACAATCACTCTACATATTATTGCACAGATTTTACAGTGTGAGCCTAGAGCATGGCCTTAGTGTCCTAATTCTTAACGTACTTTGCCCTTGGCAGGGAAGCTCTGTACTCACCATTAAGTAGTAAGGGTGCTCCAAAAAGCTGAAAGTGTGCCTGGCCTCTTAGAAAACCAGTGTGGGCACTAGTGTGGCTGCAGACAATGACCAAGGAGAATCCAGAAAGGAGTTCTCAGGGCCCCAGCCCAGGTCCTGAGGTTATCATGGTGTGACACATGACTGTGTCCATGCATAGAGGAGGTGTCCATGCGTGAACAGAGCAGTGGCACTATCTGACTCGACACTGTAAAGTGGGATCTCTCCATGAAGAAAATGGACTAGCTGGAGGGCTGAAGAGGAAGGGGGACCAGACATGAAGGATTGCAATAATGAAACAGACCATAAGGGCCTTGAGCCTGGGCAGTAGAGCAGCAGCTGTGGTATTCTTCAAAAAAAAAAAAAATCACAGGGGTGTGTTTGAAAGGTAGAGCTGGCAGGATTTACTGTTAGTTTACATGTGGGAGACAAGAGAGCAAGCCTGAGAGCAGTCACTGTGATGCCAGGAGACAGATGGCGTTACTCTATGCTACAAAGAAGACTATGAG
>NW_004950308.1:0-723 GCF_000317375.1 Microtus ochrogaster
ATAAATAAATAAATAAATAAATATTTTAAAAAAGTTCTTCTATAACATTGGAGCATCCATCTTTTGCCTACTGGCCCATATATCCAGCAAACTTTTCCATGAATCAGGAAATTTCAAAGACAGTTCCATCTATAGTAGCAGCAGCAGACTCTTTCATCAAGCAAGAACCCCGAAAGATCGTCTCCCCTTTAGGCAAGTTCAGCAGTCATTTCTCTGCGGGTCCTGTATGTCCAGTTCATCAAGCAGTCCAGGCAAGAGCAGTTTCTTGCCCAAATGGCTAACCAACTTCATAAAGAGTCTCTTTGATGCCCATCTTTTTTTTTTTTTTTGGTTTTTCAAAACAGGGTTTCTCTGTAACATTGGAGCCCTGTAACATGAGGACCTGTTAGTTGGGGTGTCTGTCCTGTCTGGTCCCCCAGCCATTTAGTCCCATAGAAAATCACACAGAGAATCTATATTAGGTTATAAACTGATAGGCCCATTACCTAAGGCTTCGTATTAACTCTTACAACTTTTATTAACCCATTATTCTTTTTTTAAGGTTTATTTATTTGTACAGTATCCTGCCTGTAGGCCGGAAGAGGGTACCAGATCTCATTCTAGATGGTTGTGAGCCACCATGTGGTTGCTGGGAATTGAACTCAGGACTTCTGAAAGAGCAGTCAGTGCTCTTAACCGCTGAGCCATCTCTCCAGCCCTTAACCCATTATTCTTATCTATGTT
>NW_004950308.1:1736-2907 GCF_000317375.1 Microtus ochrogaster
TAGACCAGGCTGGTCTCGAACTCACAGAGATCCGCCTGCCTCTGCCTCCCGAGTGCTGGGATTAAAGGCGTGCGCCACCATCGCCCGGCTTGGGTAAAGTATTTTTAGGGGTGTTCAAGATAACCTTTCAGGGGGTCTTGGTCCATCAAATCACATTAGTATGGAAGGAATCCACAGGTTCTCATCCTTTGTGGAAACAAAAGCAGAACCTCTTTTCCAAAGCAACATATCCTTAGATTCATATTTTGAAATCAAGATACCTTTAAGATATTTGTGTTGGTTTAGCTTAGCAGCCCATACAATGAAATTCTCTCTGTACTTAGCTCCTCCATAGTCAAAAAATTCAAAGGTAACACAATAATATACATAATCCAGACTCTCTGTGAATTTTTCATTTTTGTGACTTATTTTTATTTACTCCTTTTAATCTATGACTGTCTGTACTCTGCCTCTTTAAAGACTTTCCTTTTTTATAAAAAAAAAACATTTACTTCTTTTTATAACTCTCTGTTATAAAAAGAACTCTGTACTCTTTTTCCTCTCTCTCCCAAGCCTACCGTACATTTATCCAACACTGTGACCCATTTAGAGGTCTTTTATGTCTGAATCTGTCCTATTGTGTATCTGTAATTCTTTACTGTCTTGAAGAGCTTTTAAAATGGTAAACAGCTTGTTTGCAGCGGCTCTGGATGCTTGGTCCACCTCTCTCCACTTTCAAAGTGGTGGGGGTACCATTACTGTCAGTGAGCTGCGGGCAAGGTCTCAGCTACTTTCCCAAGCGGGCATACAAGCACCTGAGCTCCTCACAAATCCTATTCAAGAGCTCCATAGCTGGGCCAGCAAACAGCAAGAAGCTGTGTTAAACTCTGCATTTTTGTGTCTAGAATTCCTTTCTAAGACCTCTCAGGTTTTATGTTGAATTAGATAGCCACATTGTCACCAATTTGTTGAAGGGGGAGGGCTGCTTGTTGGTTCCTGGCTGCTTAGCCCTGAAATAATCACATAGAAACTGTATTAATTAAATCACTGCTTAGCCCATTAGCTCTAGCTTCTTATTGGCTAACTCTTAGATTCATTTAATCCATTTCTATTAATCTGTGTGCCACCATGAGTCTGTTGCTTACTGGGAAATGTTCCAGCGTCTATCTCTGGTGGGTTACACGGGCCACCA
>NW_004950308.1:4656-5540 GCF_000317375.1 Microtus ochrogaster
CAGGGTGGAGCCCCGCCTAGAATCCCCAGTGAGGGGCTGGGGGTGTGGTCAGGGTGGAGCCCCGCCTAGAATCCCCAGTGAGGGGCTGGGGTGTGGTCAGGGTGGAGCCCCGCCTAGAATCCCCAGTGAGGAGCTGGGGGCGTGGCCAGGAGTGAAGCCCCTGATTCAAATCCCCCAGTGCGGGGTTGGGTGTGTAATGAAGGTAACATGCTTCCCTACCACATATGATGCCCTCAGCCTATCCCAGCACCATCTGTCAAGTAAAGCACAGAGCATAAGATCCTTGAGCCAGGAGTCTCTGTGGTACTTAGAACAACACTTACTATAGAGCATCGTTCAATAAATCCATCCTGAGTTATCTGACCATGTCTTGTCCTAGCAGCTACTCTCACACTCCAGGACCTCAGGGCTCTGCCAAAGGCTAGTGTATCAAACAGGACCCTGATGTCCAGTAATATCCTGTCTGATGTATGCAAGGCGTCAGGAAACTGAGACAGGAGAATTGAGTTTGAAAACAGCCTGAACTACACAGTGAGTTCCTGCCCAGCCTGGTTATTAAAATTAAATAAATCAAACATCAGATTTCCCCAGCATCTTCACCCCAGGTAAGGAAGTGAGGCACTTGACTCCATCCTGACAACAAGACCTGCTGCTTAGCAACCTTGTCACTTGCCACCATAATCTCAGCCTCTAGTAATAGCACGGTTACTTTGGTAACAGAACCCTGTTGCGGGAGGTCCTTCTGCTCCTCCAGCCTATAGCCGCTGAGATACCAGCCCATTGGGGTGTGGTCTCTCTCCCTTTAAAAAAGCGGCCACTTCCCTCTCCTCTCTCTCTTCACTTCCTGCTCCACCAGCGACTAGACTCCCTTCCTGGTTGCACAG
>NW_004950308.1:6078-6414 GCF_000317375.1 Microtus ochrogaster
CTTACATTTTCCAGTTTTTTAACAAATACTAGGCGGACTCTGTTTTTGTCGCGACTTGGCAACAGCGCCACCTGCTGGATAATAGGTAATATGGCAGTTTTCGTTTCCAACAGGAATTTTACTGTTCCGGTTACCAATACAATGGGTTATATCATGCAAGGTTTATATGACTACGGGGATAAATTAATTTACTGGTTACTAGGTTTCAGTATTCTTTTGCATATTCTATCATTTAGGAAGAATATGGCATGCCTAAGAACCATACAATCTTTACTGGAAACTCATGCAGGTCAGGAGATTCAGGATTCAAAAGAGACAATAATAAAGACAATAATA
>NW_004950309.1:0-584 GCF_000317375.1 Microtus ochrogaster
AAATATTTACACATCTTCAATGTAATATATACACATAACTTCTCATTCAAAGATAGCTTTCAAAAGTAAAAGTGGAACCCTCCTAAAGGTCACACAATAGGGTATTATTTCATTATACAGTAATTAAATATGATCCCAACCACTGCTTTTGCCGAAGGTATTGTATCTTATCTTCTAGAGCTGAAAACCTCTGGCATGCCAGTTGTCTTTATAAGGAACTGGAAAGCAGCCATGCTCATTGATTCTCAAATTGTCTCTCTTTGCTGTGTTCATGTTGAAACAGCTGAGTGGTGAAAAGATTGACTGGATTAGCTCAAATATTTACAGAGTTTACAAATTAACTGACCCCCCCATGAGATTCATTCAGCTAAATAGCCATTCCAACTACATTTTTTTCCAAATATAGATTATATGAGGTTCCCAGATAATAAGAAAATCTTAATTCCCAATAAGATGTAAGTGAGCATGGCTAGAAATAATGGCAGTAAGAGCTTTTACAGTAAGAATTATTGCTAGGGTATTGTTCTACTATTTCTGCCTTTATATCTTACTTGGTCTTTTTCCTCTGCAGTGTTTAATATTCT
>NW_004950309.1:3309-4423 GCF_000317375.1 Microtus ochrogaster
ATGAGACCTACCTTAAGTGTGGTTTGCATACCCAGGGAAATGCTCTTGAAGAAAACTATAAATTTTCCCTTGTGAGCAATTTTCAATTGGAGATATCTTCTCACTTAGAAGCAGATAAAGTCCATTTCACCCTCTTAGCACTGGAACCCCATCTGTATGGGACATGTGAGGGTCCTTTGCATGTTATCATAAACTCTATAAGTTCATGTGTGATACAATGTATCTGCAGGTCATTATATCCTTAGTGCCTTCCATCCCTAGTGGCTCATATAATCCTTTTGCTTTCTCTTCCACAAAATTCACTGAACCCTGAGAGGAGAAGTTTAATGGAGACAATCTATTGAGCACTGGGTGTTCCAATGTCTCTCATTCTTTGCATATTTACCAGGTGTGGAGTTGTAGATCTCTGTGTTTGTTGCCATCTACTACAAATGAAAGCTTCTCTGGTGATTGCTGAGTAACACAATGATCTATTAGTATAGCAGAACGTCATTAGAACTCATTATATTGCTATGGATGTTTAGTAGGAAAATGATATTTGTTTTTCCCTTAGGTCCATAGCCTGTCTAGTCTCAAGTTTTTGGCCACCAGAGCAGTATTAGGCATGGATTCCATCTAATGGGCCCTAAGTTCATTCAGAATTTGGTAGATCACACCAATATCAACTCTCCCTTTATCATACCACTGTATCATGTATAGAGATCACCATTGTAGAACAAAGGACTTAGAGCTGTGTTGTTTACCTTTCTCCTCTGGTGACTATATATATATATATATATGCTTTGCTAGATTGAAGACAGGAAACAGATTCATTAGTATGTTCAAACACCATTCTTAATCTCTCAACACTAGAACACACTTGTTACGGCATATTTGTTTGTTAAGTGTCTGAGTCCCTCACATGTCAGAGAACACTTAAGCAGAGGCCTCACTGGTTTAGGATGCAACCACAAGGTGGTAGTAGACCTCAGCTGCTGGGGTCTATGCAGAGGACTCACTTCCTTGCATGCTGATTGTGCAGGCTTAGGGCAGAAGCACAGCCTTTTCTCTTTGGCTGAGTGGATGACTCAAGAGGTAGAATTGTTCCTTAGAAAGAACAACATCCTGATTGCAG
>NW_004950309.1:5968-6412 GCF_000317375.1 Microtus ochrogaster
AGAACAAAGTGTCATTGATTTCTATGAACATGCTTCCTGACACCTGGTCAGTCCTGGTGCTCCTATTAATTCTAGGTAAGTTACATTTACCCTAAGCACTGATGATGTCATTTTCTTACAACTATGGAAGCTTTTACCTACTTTCTTGTATAAAGAGTGATTTCTCCTTATTGATTTATTATTTATTTTCAGGGAAGAGCAATGGAAACTCAGTGATCCAGCCAGAAGGCCTGGTTACTGTTATAGAGGGGTCATCTTTGTTGCTGAATTGCACATATCAGGCTACTTACTCAAATTCTTACTTTTGGTGGTATGTGCAATATCTCAGCAAAGCCCCTAGGCTACTCCTGAGGGGCATCACAGACAACAAGAGGACAGAGCACCAAGGGTTCCACGCCACTCTCCATAAGAGCAACAGCTCCTTCCACCTGCAGAAGTCCTCGG
>NW_004950310.1:0-1634 GCF_000317375.1 Microtus ochrogaster
CTGTTGAAATAAGAGCGGCAGAGCTGCCTCCCCGTGCGTCCCCAGGACGCTGCCGCCCGCATGGCTAGCTTAGCTTATGTCCCGAAATAATTACACAGAAACTGTATTCTTTTAATCACTGCCTGACCCATTAGTTTCAGCCTCTTATTGGCTAGCTCTTACATATTAATCTAACCCATTTCTATTATTCTGTGTGGCCCACAAGCTGGCTTACCAGGAATGATCTTAACCTGTATCTGTCTGGCGTGGGAGAACCATGGCGATTCACTGACTCAGCTCCTTTCTCCCAGCATCCTGTTCTGTTTTCTCCGCCTACCTAAGGGCTGGCCTATGAAATGGGCCTAGGCAGTTTCTTTATTAATAAGAAATCATTCCCACATCAAGCCAAGGACCTAGTGAGGTGGCCCTTCTGAAAAACCTGAAGGACAAGAAGAAACAAGCCATAAAGTTGAGAAAGCATCAGGTCCCATTGTCATCCCTGCCAGTCTTGGTTTGGGAAAGTGACCTGAGAGCTGCCAGGTGCTGCTGTGTGGGCAGAAGTGTGGGTGGGACTTAGAGAGGGCTCAGAGGCGGCACCCTTTCCCCAAAGGTCTAGCTAGCATCAGCGAGAGAGAGCAAGGTGGGCCTGGACTGGAGCCAGACTCTACGAAGGGTTTAGAAAGTAAAACTAATAATTCTGGCAACCCAATTAACAGAGAGGTGGAGGAGGGGTGTTATGTGGCTACGGTGACCTTAGCAGGCCCAAAGCTCTTTCCTGATGCCCTCCAGATGCCAATTATTCCTGTGGCCCAGAGCAGAGAGCCAGGTGGTCATGCTGCGAGTGGGGGTCGTTTCCCTGGACATTTGCAGCAACTCTTTTTAATGCAGTGACCCTTCCTACGAACAAGCGACTTTTGCTTCTACACATTATGTGAATATCAATAATCGTCCCAGCCAGCCGACAGGGTCCCTCAACCTGTCACGCTGGTTGTAGAGACCACTTTGAGAGGTTGGCATTCATCAATGTCACTGAGTATTTACTCAACACTTGCAAGCAAGGTACAGAGCAAGGCAGGCCAGACCCCCACCTTGGTCCTTACCTCCCACTGTGGGACAGTAAAGGCCCTGAGAACAGTGGCCTCTCCTGCATCCATCCTGTGTGTGACCAAGAGGATATTCTCATTCATATCCCAGATAGTTGGGGTTTTGGAGTTCAGTAGAATGGAAATGATATACCTAGTATTTAAATTATACGATGCATGCATGCATAGCCAGCCGTTCCTGAGTTGGGAGAGGTCGCAGAGAGCTGGAATGTGGTTCGTGGCTTTCTTCCATCTTCATTTGGGGCTGTGTGCATACAACATCACTCCTCATCTCTGGGTTGTCAGACCTGTCAATCAGAAGCACTAACCAATCCAGGAAAACTCCAACTCTAAAAGACAGTTGGGTTAATCTGTACAACCCGAGAACCATCTCGAAAACTTCAGAAAACTAGAAAGGTTTAATGCTACAATGAAAAATATTAGTTTTGATAAAAAAAAAGATACCTGCTAAGAGTTCGTGAGTTCGAGACCAGCCTGGTCTACAGAGCTAGTTCCAGGACAGGCTCCAAAGCCGCAGAGAAACCCTGTCTCGAAAAACCAAAAAAAAAAAAA
>NW_004950310.1:2576-6400 GCF_000317375.1 Microtus ochrogaster
GTACTGGCTTTGTGGGAGCCTAGGCAGTTTGGATGGTCACCTTACTAGACCTGGATGGAGGTGGGTGGTCCTTGGACTTCCCATAGGGCAGGGACCCTGATTGCTCTTTGGGCTGATGAGGGAGGGGGACTTGATTGGCGGAGGGGGAGGGAAATTGGAGGCTGTGGCGGGGAGGAGGCAGAAATCCTTAATAAATAAATAAATAAAAAAAAAAGAGAGAATGATGTTGTTCCCTTTGGGAAGCAGGTGACTGCCAGGTCCCAGTCAGCAAGGAGCTTAGTCAGTTCTGCTTCTAGCTTTTCCTGGACCCTGGTTATATCCCTACCATGGCAGTCAAACTGGTCTCAGGAGTTGTGGCGGGATTTTCACAAATCTCAGGACCTGTGGAGCTGAACTGAAAAGTTTGTGTAGAGCCTGGTAGCAGTCTAAGCCCAAGATGGGTTTGGGGGACAGCAGATGGGCCTGTATGATCATCAGTTCTTCACATGTGACAGTTATGGGCAGAGCTTCGGGCAGCCATATCTGAGCTGTAGTGTGTAGTATGGAGTGGTGGGCTGCTTCCTGCCTTCCAGCTCCCAGCTCCCGGTTAGCTTTATCCAAAATAATTACAGAGAAACTGTATTTTTTTTAAACGCTGCTTGGCCCATGTCTCTAGCCTCTTACTGGCTAACTCTCACATCTTGATTAACCCATTTCTAATAATCTGTGTAGCACCAAGAGGTGGTGGCTTACCAGGAAGATCTTAACCTGTGTCCATCTTGGAGAGGAGAGCTATAGCGTCTGCCTCACTTCCTTCTTCCTAGTATTCTGTTCTGTTTACTCCACCTACCCAATTTTCTGTCCTATCAAAGGCCAAGGTAGTTTCTTTATTAACCAATGAAAGTAACACACAGACAGATAACCCTCCTCCATCAGTAGTGGATTCTCAGAGACTCTAAGTGGATTCCAACGGTTGACTGATCCTTCAACCAGAGGCAGAGAAACTGTCTTAGGACCATTCCAGGGAGACATTGCCTTCTCTCTGGGCTCAGAATCCTAGCGTATGACACAGCACTGCTGTGTCCCATATGGGAATTGCTCCCTTCCCAGTTCCCAGGACAGTCCCATAAACTCTATATTCAGTCAGGAAAATGATGCCCACAGGCGCAGACCCACAGCAGACCAAGATCAGTGATGCTTGCCTGTTTGTTCTTTTCTCATGTCCCTCTTCCTTCTGTGGGAACTACAGTCAGATTTTAGGATGTGTCTGAGCATGGCGATTCCCTATTCAAATCCCTCCAGGGATATCGCAGAGTAAACCTCTTCTGATGATGGTGCCCTTGGTCTTTAATATGCCAGGAGAGTTCCCACCTTAGGGCTTTGGCATTCTTAGGTTGCTCTTGGCATTGAGCAGGCACTCCTAGGACGCTCTTTCTTTGGATGTATGTGGTCTCCACCACACCAATCATCATTCAGAACCAGATGAATTCTGTTCACCAGGAGACCTGGATTCTGGAAGGCTGATCATTTTGATTGTTGGCAATGCTGAACTTTGGTTTGAACTTGAGAAGTTGGGTTCATCTAACTTTATGAAGTTTCTCAAGATTACTTTGAAGGAATTCAAAGTGATGTGAACTGATTTTCCCTTTGATGTCATCACTGAGGACAGAGAAGGGAATCCAGAATGTTCAGGAACAAGGTTACCTGATATTCAGTGATAAATACTTTCTAGGAAGCACCCGAGACTGTGAACAAGGAGGTGAGGACACCACATAGTGAGAAAATGCTTACCCTCAATGGGCTCGTAGACTGCTCAAGGTGGCGGATGGTAAGGAGGTGGCCATATAAATAATTCTAAAAGTCTATATGAGTGTGTACATCAGGGTGAGGTGGAAAGACCAAGACTTTTGTCAGGGAAGGTGTCTCTCACAGGGACATCTGTCCCTGGATTGTAGGGACCTTTGGGTGTGCTTCCATAGAAGTAAGGGATGGCTGGAACCTTTTCCTCATCCTGTGTCTGATATTTTCTCCATCGTACTTGTGAGCGGGGTTAGTTAAGACTGCTCTGGCCTGTGGACCTTGTAAGTTTCACTAATGAAGAAAGATAAGTATCAATTCCTGGCTTTTATGCCAGGGCTCAGGACCCTTTTTCCCCCTTTGTGAATTGCTCCAACTTGCTGCAATCTAAACTTCCCTTAATTTGGGGGCAGATAACAATAATTTTGGGCAGATAGAAATGATTTGGGGCTGATAAGGAATTCTGGGAAGTTGTCATTCCTGGGGTTTAGCAATGATGCTGCTGTATAATGATAACCTCGGGTTTTCTTTCAATCTACTTTGAATTAGTAACACACCACACACACACACACACACACACACACACACACACACACACATACACACGGAGTTTTTGGATTTCATAAAAGATGAACATCTTCTGGAACTATTGAAATCCTGAGAGCAAGCCCCAGTGTCACTTGAGAAACTTCCCAGGGGCCCATTCTTTGGCAGTTGCAATATTTCATCATTTCTGGCTTCTTTTGCCTCCTTGGTTACACATAATGAAAATAGCAGAGAGCATGAAGTTGCGTTTCAGCGTCATGTGAGGAATCAAAGAGAGATCTTTTATGTGTTAGGTGAGTGACTTGGCGGGAATGCTGGAGTGCTCCCCTGGGAGGACTCACTGGCGCGCTCCCAGGGATGACCAGGTTCACTTCTGATTGAATGAGAGGCTGCAGCAAGAATTACTAAAAGGAGAGAGCTCAGCTCTGGAGGTTTCATGTCATCCATTTGACCCCAGCCACCAGGGGAGATAGAGGTGACAGAGGAACTTAGCAGAAGCTGTGAGCACGGCTGGGGAAAGCCATCCTGACGGCCTCTTCCTGAGGCTTTCTCACTGCTGGGAATCACATACATGACTTCCCTGTCTGGTCTGGTCTAGGCTGTGTCCCACGCTATGGCAGACAGGGGAGTCCTTCTAGAGAGCGTCTGGGAGTCTGGAAGTTTCAGTCCCACGAGGGCCCGTTGGCCTCAGAGGCCCAGTGAGGAGAGCCAAAAGTAAGGAGGGAGACAAGTGACTGGGGCCTCCACACTACAGAGAAGGAGCAGCGACAGCCGCTAGGTGACGAGCAGGCTATCATACTCCAGAAAGCACCAAGGTAAGGACCCACACAGCCCCGTGTCCTCTGAGATGGCATTTGTCACATCCAGATGACAAAGAAATGATTTGAGAGATGTGGGTGACCCTCCCCTGGCTGATGGCTTGGTAGAAAGCCTGAGAGTGGTCGGTGTGTGGGGCCCGGGCTCAGGCACAGCAGCCTTCCAGACCAGAGGACCAGAGAGGCTAACGGTAACTCTCATTTCACCAGTACCACACTTGTTTGCGGTGTTCCCCGTGTGAGCTCCAGGATGTGGGATGATGTATCTGGTTTATAAGGACATCCTCTAGCAGCCAAGATGGGCAAGTGTAGCAGTGAATTGTCACATGCCTGTGGATGGCACTGGCTCATTTACTGTTGGGAATGTCACTCTTGAAGGTGGTTGTACTGCTAGTTTTAACTCAACTGGATTCAGACTATCGTCACCTGAGAGGAAGCCTCAACCGAGAAAACACCTCCATAAGATTTGGCTGTAAGCAGGCCTGTAGGACATTTTCTTAATTAGAATGGATGGGGGAGGGCCCAGTCTACCAAGGGTGAGGCCATTCCTGGGCTGCTGGTCCTGGGTTCTGTAAGAAGGCGGGATGAACACTTCACGATAGCCACAAATAGCATAAAATATCTTGGGGTAACTCTGACCAAGGAAGTGAAAGATCTATTTGACAAGAACTTTAAGTCTTTGAAGAA
>NW_004950311.1:0-1110 GCF_000317375.1 Microtus ochrogaster
TCTGTTGTTATGTCCCCTTTTTTGTTTTTGATGTTGTTAATTTAGATCTTTTCTCACCATCTTTTAGTCAGTTTCGAAAGGGTTTGTCTATCTTGCCGATTTTCTCAATGAACCAACTCATTGATTTTTTTTGTATTGTTCTCTTTGTTTCTATTTTATAGATTTCAGATCTGAGTCTTACTATTCCTTGCTATCTACTCCTATTTGGTTTGATCATTTCTTTTGTTCTAGATCTTTAAGGTTTGTTGTTAAGTTGCTAGTATGAGATCTCAGGTTTTTTTTTTTTTTTAATGTAGACACTTAGTGCTATAAAATGGCCTCTTAGAATGGCCACTTTCATTGTCTTCTGTAAGTTTGGGTGTGTTGTGTGTGCATTTTCATTGAATTCTAGAAAGTTTTTGATTTCTTTCTTTATTTTTGTCTTGATCAATTTTTCATTCAGTAGGGAGTTGCTCAGTTTCCATGAGTTTGTATACTTTCTGTTGTTGATATCCAGCTTTAATCTGTGGTTGTCAGATAAGACGCAGGGAGGTATTTAAGTTTTCTTGTATTTGTTGAGACTTGTTTTGTGTCCAGTATGCAGTCAGTTTTGGAGAAAGTTCCATGAGGTGCAAAAAGATAATATTCTTTTGTATTTGGATGAAATGTTCTATAAATATCTGTTAGGTCCATTTGATTTAATAACATCTGTTAATTCCAGCATTTTTTCTGTTTAGTTTTTGTCTGGATGACCTGTCCATTGGTGAGAATGGGGTATTGAAGCCTCCCACTATCAGTGTGTGAGGGTCAATTTAAGCAGTTTCTTTTACAAACTTGGGTGCCCTTGTGTTTGGGGCACAGATGTTTTAAGAACTGAAATGTCCTCCTGGTGGATTTTTCCTTTGATGAGTATGTAGTGTCCTTCCCTATCTCTTCTGATTAGTTTGGTTTGAAATATATGTTGTCAGATATTATAATGGCTAAACCAATTTACTTCTTAGGTTCATTTGCTTGGAATATATTTTTCCAAACCTTTACTCTAAGGTAAAATGTCTGTCTTTGGAATTGAGGTGTGTTTCTTAGATGAAGTAGAAGGATGAATTCTGTTTTCACATACAATCTGTTAGTATG
>NW_004950311.1:2860-3942 GCF_000317375.1 Microtus ochrogaster
CATAATTTGTGACAGTAGCAGAATTACAGTTATAAAGTAGAAACAAAATACTTTTATGGTTGGGGTCACCACAACACGAGGAACTGTATGAAAGGTTTGCTGCATTAAGAAGGCTGAGAATCACTGATTTGGAGGAGCAGAAGGACAAACCGATTTCTTCCCTGGTAGTAGTGGCCCTTGGGCTAGCAAGGGTGCCTGATGGGCTTGGGGCCTGGGATACAGCAATGAGTTGGCAGAGTGAGGTTTGGAAAGGATGGTCTGTGGGATCCACAAGAGATGGGAGCATGGTGGGCAGGAATGCTGCCACAGGTGTTTTGCTGCAGAGCTGGGGTTGGATTTGAAGGGGAGAAGGGAATGGTGAAGGTCTTCAGTTGGCTTACCTGCTTCTCTGGCCTGCTCAGCTGCTGTATTCCCAGCGAATGTCTGCTAGTGTTGCAGTCTGGGATATGGAATGAGTTGGGGGAAGACAGTCTGGAGGAGAAGGTCTTTGTGATTCATTGGGGATGGGGTCAGAGAGGAAAGGGAGACTGCAGCAGGTGTCCAGCTACAGATCTGGGGATGAGATGGGGATTGGGTCTGGAGGAGCAGGAGGAGAGGCGAGGATCTGCAGGCAGCCTACCTGCTTCCTTAGCAAGAGTAGCCTTTGGATTCACAAGGTGCCTGCTGGGTGCCTGCTGGGTCTGGAGGAACAGGAGGAGAGGTGTGGATCTGCCTTCAGTCTACTTTTTGCCCTGATAGGAGGGGTTCCTGGCTTAGCAGGGAGTGTCTGCTGGGGATAGGGTCTGGGATAAATCAAGGAGTCTGGGGAGGAAGGTTAGAAGGGGAGATCTGTGAGATCCGCAGGGGATGGGAGCAGGGGGTAGGTAAAGCTGCTTCAGTGTTGCTGCTGCAGAGCTGAGGATTGGATCTGGGGAAACAGAAGGAAAAGAGAAGATCTGCAATACAAAACTGTCAAAGACCAATTTTTAGGAATAACTGTGAGTTTAGATACACCAGGTTGCAAAGCTTCCATTGGCCACATGGTGGCACTAATATGTAATAAATCAATCAACAATCTTCATTTACAAGATTTTTTTTTTTTT
>NW_004950311.1:5697-6399 GCF_000317375.1 Microtus ochrogaster
ATAGAGCAAAAGATCTCACACCCATGCCAAAACAGCTTCAAAAAGTCCATTTGTAGTTATACCTTTAAAAGACTAACCCCACAGACGGAACTAAACTCCTCTCTCTACCTTGCTGCAATGGGGTGTTGGAGACAGGGGTTCTGAACTAGTTTATTATGCTAAATAAACCTTGTTTATTACAGGCTGGGCCTCTCTGGTGGTCTCTCTCTGAGGGTTGTAATCTGGGCACAACAATGGCGGGCACCTGTCTAAGGGTAGAGGCTGGCTATACCAACACTCAATAATTCTAAATCTGTGGCCTGTGCCTAGGCCCATTTCTGCCCTTAGCTCTCCCCTGACCCTTGGTCTTTAGATCAGGGGAAATGCCAGTGAATGTAACTGGACATGGTCCAGGAACCTGAGTCCCAGCATCAGGAGGCTGAAGGAGGAGGATTATGTGATGGAAATCAGCCCCTGCCTCAATGTCACACACCGCCACAGTCCCCAGAAAATACCCAGAATTCTTCAAAGTAGAAACACATTTTTTTTTTGAGGACATTTTCTCTGTAAGTGTTGCAGCCTGGTTGGAAAGGTATCCTGGAAGCCAGGAGTCAAGGAATACTGCAAGTAACTAAGTATAGTGGTTTACAGCTTGCCTCCAGGGAAGGGTTTCCCCAGTGCAAGGGGAACAACTCTGCTCAGGCAGGGAAGGGTTTCTCCAGT
>NW_004950312.1:0-3400 GCF_000317375.1 Microtus ochrogaster
CTGGTTCTGGTTGGTTGGAAAGTTTTGTCTGTCCGTTTTCAGTGTGTGGACGGGTCTGTCTGCCCTCTCTGCTGCCACCAGCTGCCAGCCACCACTGTGCCATGGCTGCTTTTGAGCTCTCTGGTCAGTGGATCTGGGTTAGCAGGAGTTGAGATGTCTTTGGGTGTGGCTGACACTGGAGTTGTTTTACGCTGTCCTGGCTCTTGGACTGGAAGCATCTGTCACTGGAGGTCTGACTGCTTCAAGGCTCATATGCACTATTGGAATTTCTTTTCTTTTTCAAAAGATGTGTGTGTGTCTGTCCATTCGTCTGTCTGTCTGTCTGTCTGTGTTTACACACATGTGTGGAGACCAGAAGTTGACATCAAAGTCTTCCACAGTCACTCTCCCCCGCTTTCTTCTCTAGACCCAGTCTCTCCATCTGGTTAGACCAGTGGACCAGCAAGACCAAGGATCCACACTCAGGTCCTTGACTGACTGAGCCAACTCCCAGCCCCTGACTTCCTTCTCAGTTGGGCTGTTTTCAACCCACCTCCTCCTTTTTTTTTTCTTCTCCAGAGAAATGGAAGGTGAGCTTGAAATGGTTCTGGAGTCCACTGCCAAGGAGAACAGAAGGATGCGAGGCCTTCTCAAGGCCACCCTGGAGAGGGGCAGCCCCCAGCACCCCAGAGCTCCCGAGGACACTTGCTACAGTGGCATCGCTCAGGGAGACCTGCTGATCGGCCACAATTTCAGCTACGGTGACGTGCAGTCTGCTGCTGCCATTGCCCGCCAGAGTCTGGGGGAGTCTGTGGCCTAGACCTCCTTGTGTGAGGTGGACTCCCCCCAAGCTCACGGTGGGTGGCTCCTCTCCTCAGGAAAGCCGGTGTGGCAAGGAAGCCAGAGGAAGCCACTGAGTGACACAGGGAAGAAAAATAAACCAGCCCAGGCATCAGATGCTTGTCCGTGTTTCTTTTTGGCTTTAATTCATTTTTCTTTTGTAAAGTGTTAGGTATGATCCCAGGGGTCTATACAGGCGAGGTAGCAGGCTGCCACTGGGCTACATCCCAGCACTGGTCTGAGTCAGGGTTTCACCGTGCAGCCCAGGCAGGCCTTGAACGTTTGATCTTCATGCCTTACTGTTATTCTTTATAAAGATATAAAGATATGGTGGGGGGGGGTGGGGAACCAGTCCTATGAGGGGCAGCAGTCCCAGGAGGGGCAGCAGTGGGATACCCAAGGCCTCAGCTGGGCAGAGGGGGATCCCCCAGGCCTCACTGGGTCCCCTTGGCAGGCGGGAGACCACGGTGAGTGAGAGACAGACAGATATTCCATGCAGAGAGAGAGAGTTTGGGTATAGAGTTTATTTGGTGGGTTGTGGAGGGGAAAGGAAGGAGGGAAGGGGAAAGGAGAAGAAGGGGGGCAGTAGTTACCACTTCGGAAAAGGGACTGAAAGAGAGGGAGAGCAGGCTGGAGAGGTGGGGTGAGAGGTGGGGAAGGGAGTGGGTGGAGCTTGTCTCTTAAAGGGGCGGGGTACCCAGGTGATAGGGAAGGTCAGCAAAATAATCATGCTTACCCTCCTCAGGGCTGGGATTACAGGAATGCCCTGCCACACATCTCTCTATATTGATGTGAGATACTTCCTGTATACTGTGAATATGTGCTACTCTCATTGGTTGATAAGTAAAGCTTAATTGGCCTATAGCCAGGCAGAATATAGCTAGGCAGGAAAGCCAGCTGGAGGTACAGGGAGAAGGAGCTCTGAATTGAGATGATGCCAGTAGCAGGAGAAGCAAGATGCCAGCAAGCCAGTAACACCATGGCCACATGGCAAGACATAGATTAATAGAAATGGGTTAATTTAAATATAAGAGCAAGCTAGTAATAAGCCATTGCCATTGTCATGGGGCAAGCATTGAGTAATATTAAGCTTCTGAGTATTTATTCAGGAACTGGTGGGCAGGAGAGAAGCCTACAGTTATACCACATTGCTCTTAATGATGTGCTTGCTGCATTTTCAATGAGATCACAGCCTCTGGTCACACTGCTCCCAAGGCTGACTCTGAGATGCTCCTAGCTAGGCCACTAAGAAAACAAGTGAAGAGCCGGGCGGTGGTGGCGCACACCTTTAATCCCAGTACTCAGGAGGCAGAGGCAGGCAGATCTCTGTGAGTTCGAGGCCAACCTGGTCTACAAGAGCTAGTTCCAGGACAGGAACCAAAAACCTACAGAGAAACCCTGTCTCGAAAATCCAAAAAAAAAAAGAGAAAAAGAAAACAAGTGAAGGTCATGGGGAGGGACAGGCTGCAGGAAATAGAAACTTGGTTCTTACAGTAAAGGGAAACTTATTTTTAACAATACAGTAGCCTCTGCCTTTAAAATGGAGTCAGGTAGGTTCCTCATTGTCAAGTGACTGTGAGAAGGATTTGAGACCTGCTGAGGCTTGGCTCTATTCAGTAAATTCTTAGGTCCTTTTGTAATGCCCAGACCATGGTGTCCCCCAAAACAACCCGAGTTTGCACTCATATGCGAAAGCAAAGAGGCTTTATTCAAACTCAAGCTTGGACCCTCCATCTGTCCAACACAGCAGTGAGAACGAAGAAAAGACCGAGCTCAGTTGGGGTGGGGTTTTTATCATAGTAGGCTTTGGGGTTTCCACGGTTCAAGACCCCTGATTAGCTGACATTTACCTAAGGGTGTCTCGTGTAAGGGAATAGGTGTGTGTGTGTGTGTGTGTGTGTGCTGGGCTCAGGGACTTCTGGTGATCTTATCTAATGGTTGGAATGTTCGGAATCCCTTTAGATGCTAGCCCATCCCTGGGTGGTGTCAGCTTGCGGCTTTTCTTGGATCTAGGTGTGGTTCCTTCTGTTTGTGTGTTGCTTTCATTGGTTAATTAATAAAGAAACTGCCTTGGCTTAGTTGATAGGGCAGAACTATAGTTGACAGGGCAGAACTTAGGTAGGCAGAGAAGACAGAATTGAATTCTGGGAGGAAAAAAGGAGAGTCAGAGAGAGGCCATGGCTCCTCTGCCTGAGACATACGCTGATTAGAATCTTTCCCGGTAAACCCCTGCCATGTGGCGATACACAGATGAATAGAGATGGGTTAAACTGAGATGTAAGAGTTAGACAATAAGACGTTAGAGCTAATGGCCAAGCAGTGTTTCAATTAATACAGCTTTTGTGTGGTTATTTCGGGGGTAAGCTAGTCCGGTGAACAAGCATGCTCCTCCCTCCCACATGGGTGCTGCCTGCTAGTAAACTGGTTTTTAGTAAGCTTGTCATGGTGGCAGTGTGACCAAGCTGCCCTGGCCTCTACGCTTTGCTGTGTTTGGATGGTCTGTATACATGGCTTCATGTAGGCAAGGCATGGCACCCAGGGTGGCTGTATTGGGAGGCAGTAGGCCTTCAAGAAATCCTTA
>NW_004950312.1:4687-6393 GCF_000317375.1 Microtus ochrogaster
AATTGAAGATTAAAGTAGTAAAAAGGCATGGTTGAGGCACGTGGTTAGTATCTGTCATTAGCCGTGTAGTTAGTGACTGTCATAAATCATATCCTTATCAGCCTTACCCAGGGTGGAGTTCAACTCGTTTCAGGAATTTGGGAGGGCATACGAGGGGTAGTCTTAGTTTAGTTAAAATTTAACACCCTCACATTCCCCCCTTCTGATGTGTTACTAGGGGGCCAATTATGGGACCCCACTATCCCTTAATCCCATTTGGTCCCCAAGTAAAGGTTGGTACCATGGTTCCTGTGCCACTTCCTAATTTTGATAACCATTTTGTGTCATGGCCTGGTGTTGGAGGAGGGTGACCAGTAAATGTGTGGTCCCCAGCCTTTGCTTTATAAACTGAATGAGTTTGTTAAGTATGTAAGGGCCAGAAGTGAATATTACGAGTAAAATAAGAAGTGGTCCCAATGTAATGGAAATTAAGGTTGTTAGTCAGGGTAAAGAATTAAACCAAGAGGGGCTGGAGAGATAGCTCAGCGGTTAAGAGCACTGACTGCTCTTCCAGAGGACCCGGGTTTGATTCCCAGCACCCACATGGCAGCTCACAACTGTCTAAAAATGCAGTTCCATGAGATCTGACACCTTCACACCAACGAACATAATAAAGTTAAATAAAAAAAGCTTTTTTAAAAAAGAATTAAACCAAGATTCAAACCAGCTTTGCCTTCTTTTTTTTTTCGAGACAGGGTTTCTCTGTGGCTTTGGAGCCTGTCCTGGAACTAGCTCTGTAGACCAGGCTGGTCTCGAACTTAAAGAGATCCGCCTGCCTCTGTCTCTGCCTCCCGAGTGCTGGGATTAAAGGCCTGCGCCACCATCACCCGGCTGCCTTCTTTTTTGTATCTGGCTAAGCCTTCCCTAACTTTTGTCATGGAGTCTTTAACTGCTTTGAATGATCTACATAAAAGCAACCTTCTTCACCTAGAGCTGCACAAAGCCCTCCCTGTTGAGAAGAGGCCTAAACCACACCTATTCTGCAGGACCACCTCAGCTAGTGAGGTCAGGGAATCTTGTAAATGGGAAATTGCATTTTCCATTCTCCCTATGTCAAAGTCTATGCTCTCACAGGTTGGAATAATGCTGTTGTTGAGTGACTGAAGCTGTCCTTCCAGTCTCCAGTCCCTCCAGGCTGGCCCCCAACTAGACACTCAGGGTGAGTGCAGTAATGGGCTCCCTCTTGATGATTCTAGGGGAACAGAAGTGTTTGTCATAGCCTGGTGAAAAATTCAGAGTTTATACAGTAAATCAGTCTGGGGACTAGTCTAACTAGCACCCAGAATCCTTTAGTTCTATCAAGGGCACCTAGATGTAAACAGGGTGAGCCCCATGGAACAAGCCCACCAGGTATCATTTTGGGAATTAAGTAGTCCTAAAAGCTAAGTGCATTAAGGTTTGGTTGCAAAGTACCACCCAAACAGAGATTTCTTGTGATTTCTTCCCAGTGATTTCCTGAAGAGTTAAATTGATTAAGTAAAAATGCTGCAGGTCCCCAAGCGGTGGCAGTGGGCATTGGGTCCTGACAGCAGCCAGTCTCAGACAGAGACAGCGCAGTTCCCCAAATGGCTGCAGTGGGCCATGAGGGGCAGCGAGTCCCACTAGGAGAGACAGACAGATGGGCACAGCACAAAACCATGCCACAGATCTCCTAAGGTGGCTGGTCC
>NW_004950313.1:0-642 GCF_000317375.1 Microtus ochrogaster
TTTTCAAATTCAAACATCATTTACTCTGAAAATAGTTTATTGTTTTAGGTTTCCATTCATTTCACTTGCCTGAAAAGCAACAGCGATAAAATGCCATAACAGTTAAGGTGACAGAGTGCTTGATTAGCACATATAATTCTCTGGGTTCCATCTCAGCAATGAGTTAAAACAGGTTTGGTGGTATATACCTGTAATCCCAGAACCTAGAGGCAGGCAGATTTAGAGTTCAAGGCCTGCTTTGGTAAATAGCTGGAAGCCTATCTTAAAAACAAATACAAAGAAACAATAATACAGAACAAGCTTCATATAAAATATTTGCTTTAGATCTGTGTTTAGTGCTGTCTTTTTATATTTTGGTGTACCAGACCTGTGTGAGGATGGGTGGGTCTTCTTGATACTATTGGAAAGTGAGAATGAAGCTGATTTAATTCAGAGTGCATTTACCATGCCTGGGTGATGTGGAATTCCCCTCTGTTTGCTGTGAATACCATTGGCTAATAAAGAAACGTCTTTGAGCCTATGGCAGAGCAGAGCTGAACAAAGGTATGCAGGGAACATTAAACTGAATGCTGGGAGAAAGAAGACAGAGTCAGGGAGAAGCCATGAAGTTGCCACGAGAGACAGACATGCTGAAACTGCCAC
>NW_004950313.1:1792-6393 GCF_000317375.1 Microtus ochrogaster
TTAAAGGGGGAGGATATAGAGAATATCATTGGTACCAATATTGGTTTATTGATACAAATTTAAGGTCAATTTTGTTATATGTATATTTCTGATCTTGATTAAGGTATTGTGTTTGTGCAGCTCATTTAAAATGTAGTGTATAATTACATTTATTAATTATTAGAAATATTAATAGAAAATCATCTATAATAGTCAAGCTTATAGTCATGTTAGTTAGGTTTTCTAGATATATAGAGATATATTTATATTAGACTGTTATTCTTTAAACCTTTTAAAGACTAACAGAATATGGGATTTAAAATGTTTTAAAAAGTTAGGGCTTTTCATGACAATGAGATACATCTGCTCCTGGCAGCACCAATAACCAAGAGGAAGATGGGCATTGAAGAGACTGCTTATGGAGTTTATTTTGGGTAATAACTGCTCTTGTCTGGACTGCTTGATGGTATGCTATATGAACTGGACATAAAGAACCCACAGAGAAATGACTGCTGAACTTGCCTAATGGTGAGATGATCCTTTGAGGATCCTGCTTCATGAAAGAGTCTGCGAGACATTCTGCAGGACACAGAAAAAAATTAATAATAAACTGCCAATATAGACAAAACTGTCTTTGAAATTTCCTACTTCATGGGAAAGTCTGCCAGATACTATGGGCCTGCAGGCTGAAGATGGATGCTCCAATGATGCAGAAGAACTTTTGGTGACTATCTAGGCAGTAAGATGTCTCTGTCAAATCTAGAGTTTTGGAAATTGCTTACAATGTATTTCCTGTTTAGTTAGATAATATAATATCCTTCTGGAGTCTTTGATGGAGTTGAAGAATAGATAGTCATAATTATAGTTTTCCTTAGCTATGATAAAAGATAAAGTAGATATAAATATTGTAACTGTAATTCTTGATTGATACCACTTTTGTTATATTTAATTTCACTACGTTAAAATTAAAACCTTCCTTTTTATTTAAACAGAAAACGGGAGGTGATATGGGATTCCCTCTGTATGCTGTGAATACCATTGGTTAATAAAAAAACTGCTTTGGGCCCATAGCAGGGCAGGTAAGAACAGAACTAGGTAGGGAAAAGTAAATTGAATGCTGAGAGAAAGAAGATGGAATCAGAGAGACGCCATGTAGCTCCACCAGAGACAGACACTGAAACTTTACCTGGTAAGCCACTGCCACATGGGGATACACAGATTAATGGAAATGGGTTAAATTAATATGTAAGAGTTAGCCAATAAGAAGCTAGAGCTAATGGGCCAAGTTGTGATTGAATTAATACAGTTTCTGTGTGTTTACTTTGGAGCTGAGCAGCTAGGAACTAACTAGCATCCTCCTTACAACACCTGAGGAGTATAAAAACAGGGGCAACATTTCAACCACAGCAGAATTATATCAAAATTTACTAACATGTTCAGTTGCAAGAATGGCTGTTAGTAGTGGGCACACCCAAGTTATTAATTGGAAAATGAATTGAAAACCAAGAGGAGGATTTTCAAGGTAAATGTTAAAAAAAGGATATATATATATTCATTGTGTATTTATTACACACACACACACATAGATTGTGAATTCTGAGTTTCTCTGAACCCCATCAACTGTAGAGTGTGAAGATCTGAAAGTCTTGTCTGAGTCCTGAGTTGTCAGGGAAATGCTACCAATGGTTTGCACTGCCTCTCCTGTTAAGTTAGTTTTTTTCCCCCTGGACTGTGAAGATAAATGCCTTAACACATCACACAGTCACATAAAGGATAGCTTATTACCTGCATAGCCAGACTCCAAAGTAACCAAAACACCACCCAAATCCACCTTGTCACAGGCTTATCAAACTGTAGTTTTTGTTGTTGGGGATAGGGGTGGTATTATTTTCCTGTGCTTAGAAAGAAGGAAGGTTTTATACCAGAAACAGTAAAAGAACACTTAGATGACAATTGAATCCCTGTGTCATGTCCCTGCTGGATATGCATCCCCTCACTCTCCAAGAGGGCAGTGAGGGCTCTAAAGTTCCTGTCTTAGCTCAGATCCCCTAGGATTGAGTATGGCCTCGCTGGCAACCCTCTATTGCCCAGAGCTCGAGCCATCAAAAGCAGCACTGTAGAGTCTGCTGTTCTAGCACTTTCTTGATCCTCCAAATAAATTGATTGCTTTGATCCCTAAAGCAGCAAATTGGACATTTCTCAGCCATCCTAAATTCACTCCCTCTTCTTTTTGATCAGAGGGATATTTTTAACAGCTGTCTGCTTTTCAAAATGTCAAGTTAAGAATGGACAGTGGGACTGTCACCCCCCGGCCGCCCTTCAGGTATCAGTGTCTCTTCAAGAGACATGCCCACGTATAATGGGAGTCCTTTTAGTGTGAGAACTGCACACATCAGAGAAGAATGCATTTATTATAACATTAAATGACGAAAACTGTTTATTCTGTGGACATAATGGTTCTCTGTGTCTTCGGTTCATCTTAATCTGTTTTAGTGCCCGGCTTTTCTCAAAAACCTCTTTTGAATGCAGAGTTATTCATTTCAGAGAATAGCTGAGAGAGGAAGAAGAATAAAACAAAATTAGCAGTTGATCAAGAGTACTTTAGGCTGCCACCCTTTCCATTAAGGATTTGATTTGATGTGAGCGCAATGCTTTTCCTGATACATTATGATAGAATAACCCTGACAGAAAGTAAAACCAAAGAAAACTAAAACTTGATCTAAGATACAGCAGCCCGCCACCCTCCGATTAGCATTTTAATTTGATGGGAACGGTGTGGTGTCTTAGTCTCAGTTCCCAGGAAAGGCTTTCTCATTCAAGAGTGCCTTATCCTTATCAAGTCATCCTGAGCTCTTTTAGAATTTATTTATTTATTTTTCAAAGATTACCTCTGCTGCTTCCCTGGTGGCAATGGAAGGTGTTTATCAGGCACTGCTTTGCAGCAGCAATCTATGGCAGCCTTTTGATGACAATTGTAAGACCTCATCAAGACTAAAGTATGCAGCTGCAGAAAAAAACAAAACATGTGTATATATTCCTCTGACAATACCTTTGTTAGAGTGGCTTCCCGCAAAGAGAAATGAGCCAACAGTCAGAACTTTTATTCTTTTGCCTTACACACACACACACACACACACACACACACACACACACACACACACACACTAGAATAGTATAGAATAGAACAGAACAGAACAGAACAGAACAGAATAGAGCAGAGTAGAGTAGAATGGGGGGAAAGGACCTCTTAATGAGGCCAATTCATCACTAATCCATGATACCACATTAGCCCTGTGATTCCGGACTAAAACAGAAGAAGCAAAAGAAACCAAACCAGTGTTAACTCTCCACATGGATGCTCCTTTCACATGCATGGGAGTGCATAAGGATGTCAGTGCACCCAAAGGTGCCAGTTCACCTTCCTTCTCGTGTGCCTTACTGGGACTAAGTTTTGCAATGGAGCTTTATGTGTAGGGCTTTGGATTCAAAACCAGTCCCTTTCGTGTAATCATGTTTTCTTCTGTTTCTCTTTCTTTTCAAGTGCTTTGGGTTTATTGCACAGACATTTCATGCCTGTGTTAATATCCTAACATTAATGAATGTTTTCTGTTTGTTTTTTGATCTACGATTTAAGTCTTTAGCCAATGAGATCCATCAGAATGTAATAGTTTTATTCTGAAAGAGAAGCAGAATGAAGGAGAAATGGGAAGAGAAAGGGGCTATTTACCTAGATTTTGATTGACTGACATCTCTTATCAGCTGTGGGTAAGGATTTCCAGCATCATTAGCCACGCTTAGTGTGAAGGTTGCCTGCATCTAGATGATATTCCTTTCATAGAGAGATATTTCAAACAAGAATATTAAAATAACAGTACACCATGATTAAGGCTTAATTGTATATGGTCACAGTCCTCTCCCAGAGTGAAATTTGAAGTTTTGAGGGAAATCTCACAAATGGTTACTTTCGTTTATAGAATGAGCATCTTAACTTCCCATGCAATCCTTGGGAATTAGGGCTTCACCTCAGAAGTTATCTTTTGCTAGTAGCCATCAGGATCCACCTTATGATCACATTTAAGTTCTTTATGCTCCTTTGAGATATAACTTCAGAAACTACAAACACGTATGGCTATTGTGAAAACACAATACAGACTCCCTGGGAAGCCAACGTGCGTGTTCTTGGGTACATACTGTCTTTCTCTTCAGCATGCATTTTGTTTGTTTGTTTCGGTTAAACCTTTTGCGTAAATCAATGTGAAATTCTCCCCTAGGCTGGGAAGTGAGCATAGTTCATAAAGTCCACTGTGCAAGCCTTTGGTACCTAGAACCTGTTGCTCAATGTTTAATTATGCAAAGATGTGTTGCATATGTTTAGCTATGTAAATATGTGTTACATTTGCTTATGTTGCAGAATATTTGTTTAACTATGTAAAGATGTGTTACATTTGTTTGATTATGTAAAAATGCGTCCCTGTTTTACCTTGCTTGCCTAAGGCACCTACCTGATTGGTCTAATAAAAAGCTGAATGGCCAATAATGAGGGAGGAGGTATAGTTGACACTTCCAGTTAGGGAGAATAAGAAGTAGGAAGACTTTTAGGCTAAGGAGAGAAATAAAAGGAC
>NW_004950314.1:0-550 GCF_000317375.1 Microtus ochrogaster
AAAAAAGACATGGCAGTCTTGCACAGAAGTAACCACAGGTCACTCTGGCTGCTCCACCCTGACACCTTGTGTGATGACCTCATCTGAGTCCTTCATTTTGTGAGATAGGGTCTCACTGTGTGGCCCAGGCTGGCATCATACTTGGGGTGAGCCTCCTGCCTTTGCCTGCCAGGTGTAGGATTACACTGCCACCCAGCTTTTGCCATTCTCTTGATCTCTGTCCATGACCCCAGCTGGTTTGAGGTTCTCTCCTCCATTTTACCAATGTGGGAGCTAAACCATGGAAAGAGTTTGCAAAGCACTCCCATGATAAAGGGGCGTGTACCCTGCTGCTAGTCCCGCCGTGCATCCTCCACGGCTTTCAATAGCACTTTCAACTTTTTTTAATATTTATTTATTTATTATGCATACAATATTCTGTCTGTGTGTACGTCTGCAGGCCAGAAGAGGTCACGAGACCTCATTACAGATGGTTGTGAGCCACCATGTGGTTGCTGGGAATTGAACTCAGGACCTCTGGAAGAGCAGGCAATGCTCTTAACCACTGAGC
>NW_004950314.1:2456-2861 GCF_000317375.1 Microtus ochrogaster
ATGGTGTAGTATCTCATCGTGGTGAGGATGGTGTGGTATCTCATCGTGATGGGGATGGTATAGTATCTCATCGTGGTGAGGATGGTGTAGTATCTCATCGCGATGGAGGATGGTGCGGTATCTCATCGTGGTGAGGATGGTGTGGTATGGAGGATGGTGTAGTATCATCATGGTGAGGATGGTGTGGTATGGAGGATGGTGTAGTATCTCATCGTGGTGAGGACGGTGTGGTATGGAGGATGGTGTAGTATCTCATCGTGGTGAGAATGGTGTGGTATCTCATCGTGGTGGGGGATGGTGTAGTATCTCATCGTGGTGAGGATGTTGTAGTGTCTCGTCGTGGTAGGGGATGGTGTGGTATGGAGAATGGTGTAGTATCTCATCGTGGTAAGGATGGTGTGGTAT
>NW_004950314.1:5819-6370 GCF_000317375.1 Microtus ochrogaster
CAGGATTTGAGAAGCAGAGGCAAGGGCACCCCCAGGATAGGCTGACTAGATCAGCTAGTCAGGTGGGCCAGATCCAGTCCAATGATCAAGGAAGATACACAGCAGCATCCTCCGGCCTCCACACATACACATGTGTGTACCTATGTGCAGGTGCGCTTACACACGTGCACATGTGTGTACCAATGTGCGGGCATGCTTACACACATGCACATGTATGTACTTATGTGTGGGCATGCTTACACACATGCACATGTATGTACTCATGTGCGGGCTGCTTACACACGTGCACATGTATGTACTCATGTGCGGGTTGCTTACACACGTGCACATGCATGTACTCATGTGCAGGCTGCTTACACACGTGCACATGTGTGTACTCATGTGCGGGCTGCTTACACACATGCACATATATGTGCCAATGCGTGGGCATGCTTACACACATGCACATTTTTTTTTAAAAAAGACATGGCAGTCTTGCACAGAAGTAACCACAGGTCACTCTGGCTGCTCCACCCTGACACCTTGTGTGATGACCTCATCTGAGTCCTTCA
>NW_004950315.1:0-878 GCF_000317375.1 Microtus ochrogaster
ATGGCTGTGAGCCACCATGTGGTTGCTGGGAATTGAACTCAGGACCTCTGGAAGAGCAGTCAGTGCTCTTAACCTCTGAGCCATCTTTCCAGCCCAAAACTCTCGTTCTTGAGACATCATGGCCACCCTCCAAAACCTCCACTTTAGCACCTCCTGTCCCCTGACCTGACTCCTCCTACAAGGGGAGGTCCTTGCACCCGGAGGGCAAAGGCAAGGTGAGTTGACCTGGATCAGACCGGAAGTGTTGGTGTCTGCTGCATATTATGACGTCACTTTCGTGCCCCCTGTGTGTCTGTGCTTGGTTGTTGCCAAGGCAACTGAGGAGGCTAAGAGCAGACTACATTTCTACATTTCTCACAAGCCACCTTAATGTCTGTCCACCCACGGAAATGCAGACCAGGAAATCAGGGGACTCAGGATTCTTACCTGCATCCTGACTGATGAGATCCCTGCAGATCCCGGTATCCTCATTAACAACCTTTGCTGCAGGAGAATCAACCCTCTAGGGATTGTGTCCAGTGTACTGCATGCAGAACACGGAGCTAGACCCGCAACTCAGAAAAGTTAGGAGTTAAAATTTTGGGGTAAAAGAAATGACTAGGGCCTCAGCGTAGGCAGCGAAGTGAGCTGCGGAGGCCCAATGTGGTAGAGCAAGGCTGTAATATGAACAGGGTGGAGTCGGACAGGGGTGGGGGGGATAAAGGAGGATGGAGAGTTACAGGCCAGCCTGGGCTATAGAGCAAAGTCCTGCCTAAATAAACCACACTCGGCCTGATGGTGGTGGTGCGGCCTAGCTGATTAAGGCAGAGGCAGGAGGATCTCACTGAGTTCGAGGCCAGCCTGTTTTACAGAGCCAGTTCCAAGGACAGCCAGAGCTA
>NW_004950315.1:2167-3763 GCF_000317375.1 Microtus ochrogaster
GGGCGGTCCTTGGACTTCCCAAAGGTCAGGGAACCCTGATGGCTCTTCAAGCTGATGAGGGAGAGGGACTTGATCGTGGGAGGGGAGGGAAATGGGAGGCGGTGGCGGGGAGGAGGCAGAAATCCTCAATAAATAAATAAATTAAAAAAAAAAAAGAAATGTCTCCATAAGAAGATCTGGCTGCAAGCCAGTCAGTGATGGCGCACACCTTTAATCCCAGCAGTAGGGAGAAAAAGGCAGGCACATCTCTCAGTTCGAGACCAGCCAGGGCCACACAGAGAAACCCTGTCTCAAAACGTAAAAAAAAAAAAATCAAATAAAAAGCATTTTCTTAATTAGTGATCAATGGGGGAGGGCCCAGCCCATCGTGGGTGGTGCCATCCCTGAACCAGTGGTGCTGGGTTCTATAGGAAAGCAGGCTGAGCAAACCATGGGAATCAAGCCAGTGAGCAGCACTGCTCCATGGCCTCTGTTTCAGCTGTTGCCTCCAGAATCCCACCCTGCTTGAATCCCTGTCCTGATTTCATTCAGTGATGAACATCAATATGGAAACATAAGCCAAATCAACCCTTTCCTTCCCATTACTGCTTTTGGCCATAGTGTCTTGTTGCAGCAATAAGAACCCTAACTACGACTGATCCCATTCCCACATGGTGGAAGAAAAGCGATTTCACACGTTACCCTCCAGTCTGCACACGTGTGCTGTGCGGCATGCACATGCATAATAAAATGTAGCAATTATTTTAATGGACTGAAAAGACAGCTCAGTTGGTACAGTGTTTGTCATTCAAGTATGAGGACCTGACTGGATCCCCAGCACCCATGTAAAAAGCAAAGCACTAATGACAGGCTGGTGGTGCCAGGTCCGGGAGGACCAAGCTTTCTTTTTGGGGGCGCCATCAGCCAGTTCTGAAATCATGATACAGAGACTTCTTATTAGTTATGAATGTTCGGCCTTATTTTCACTTTCATTTTAATCTGTTCCTCTTTACGTTCTGCCGCAGGGATTTTTACCTTTCTTTCTGTGTGTCCTACTCTGTGTCGCTGGCCGGCCCTGGGTGTCTCCCTTTCTTTCTCACACGTTCGTAATCTCCTTTCTTGTTCTTCCCGAGCCTAGATTTCTTCTCCTATTTATTCTCTCTGCTCTCCAGCCCTGCCTATGTCTCTTCTGCCGAGCTTGGCCATTCAACTTTTTATTAGACCAGTCAGGTTCCTTAGGAAGGTAAGGTAAAACAGCAACACATCTTTTCATAATTAAACAAATGCCACAGAAATGAATGTAACACACCTTTACACAGTTAAATACGCCACAGCATAAACAAATGTAGCAATCTTTACACAGTTAAAAGCTTGAGCTGACTGGACAGTCAGATTAATTGAAATGGCGAGGTGCAGGTTCAGCAAGAGCTCCTGACCAAAAAAATAAGGTTGAGAGCAAGTGTGTGCAACACACACAAATGGAAATTTTCAGAATGGGTAATGTCATCTTGGTCATCTTCCTGTAAAATACAAGGCACTGGTTATTGTTTGGGGGTGTCCTCCTTCTAGGGGTATCCAAGTCTTTTTTTTTTTTTTTGGTTTTTCGAGACAGGGTTT
>NW_004950315.1:5448-6367 GCF_000317375.1 Microtus ochrogaster
AATCTCCAATGAAAAATAAAAATAAATAATCCTGAATCCAGGGTACTGCCTGGAAAAAAACCAACTTACATCATGTGGTTTCCAGGGTTTGAACACAGGTCACCAGGCTTGGCATCAACTTGCTTTTCGTGCTGAGACATCTTGAAAGCACTGGAATAATTTCACTGGACTCTCATGGGTGCTCTAGCTGGAGTGAAGAGACTTTTTTTTTTTTATTCCTGGAAACGTTTACACCACAGTTGCCCACAAGGGGCCCTCACTCTAGTCTTGGCGACACCCAGGGTTTTCTCCTGGAAACAATAACAGAAATACCTAGCAGTCCCTCCCTGCACTTACTCTCCAGCTGCCCAGAGATCAATTTGATAGTGTGGCCAAGGCTCAGTAGGCAGACAATTCCAAGGCTTTGAGATGATCTCCAGGAATCAAGGGAAGGAAGGGCCAGGCCTCTCTGGAATGTGCAGGGTCTGAGCAATCCAGGACTGCAAAGTTAACCCTTTACTGGTCAGTGCTACACAGGACCCAGCTGACTTCAGTGACCTGAGGAGTCAGTGATGTAGGTGGCAGGTATAGTGAGTCACCCAGTCTGCACGATAGATCCTGGCATTGAAATTTCCTCATGGTCCGGTCACTCTGTCTCAAAAAGTGTTAGAATTGTATCCATAATCATTTGCTCCACATTCAAACAAACCGCTCCAATGTATTAGCCCTCCACCTCGAGGACCGCAGAAGGCTGAACAAGCACATGATGACTAGCATTTTGACCTGTTGTTCACCTCTGTTTCTTCTGGGGTCTGGAAACCTCAAACCCCACAAATCCAGGGACCAGCCATCAATGGTCTCCGGGTTGTCATGGCAACACTGCTCCCAAGTTCCTAATTGGTCATCAGGTTTAGCGATGACCAATTACTATATTATATTA
>NW_004950316.1:0-1532 GCF_000317375.1 Microtus ochrogaster
CCTGGGTAGAGATAGGACATAGGTAAAAAAGGTTCATGCTCTGAGGTCACCCCACACAAAATCACACATATATGCTTACTTTTGTTAATAGGGATGCTGTCTGAGAGAAGATGTGAGGGACCTCTCTATTTGGATAGGACCAGAGGTATCTCACCATTTGTACTGTTGTATTCTTCATTAAAGCCTCCAGGTTCCCTTTGGTTATTTCCTTTATTGCCTTAGCAGAGCCCATGATCTGGAAGATAGAAGACCCAGTAAAGTATGGAATCTGATGAACTTGGATTCAATGTGTATTTAGTTCTCACTGCTTAGCATATGAGTCTCCAATCTTCCAAAGGATTAGAACTGAGACTCACCATGGGGATGATCCAACCATACTCATCATTGGTGACACCAATGATGCTGGGGACAGGATGAAAATCCACAGAAGCCAACAACTCTCGGGGATCCTTGGGTAGGAATACCCCATCTACCACAGCAGGGATGATCTTGAAGACCTGAGGGGTATTAAAAGTCAATGCGGAAGACAATGAAATATGTATGTTGATGCTCACTGAGTTACCTCCACTGTTTTCACATTTCCTACTATCCTTGGGGTTCTCAGCTCACTCTGGAAGAGAATCTACACTTAGATTAGGCTATCTTGGTGTTCATATTGTACACAGAACTAAAGAACACAAAGTCTGACTAGATGTTCCAAGGCACGCAATTCTACTTACCTTGTTAATGACCAGAATCTCTGCCTCACTCTTGCCTCTCAGACAGTGCACCAGGGTCTCTGAGTTTGTGGTCTCACATCCAGATAGGCTGGCCACTGTCTGTGATGGGAACAAGTAAGGAGAAGAATTTTTACAATCTCAACTGGATGATATTATCCTAAATATCACACTATAGTGTATGTTTGGTGTCGATGGTTATAAATATAAATTATTACTTTGTCCTTTTCCTCAAAGGTTATAGACATCAGGCAGTCTCCTCTCGAGCTCCACACCTTTTCCCTTAGGGTGGTTTTGCTAACCCCAGCCATCCTCCTGTATATCAGATGCAAGAGGAGTAAGTCTGCCAGTGTTTATATGTGAGTATTGGAGGACCAGGTCCCCTTTCTTCACAGATGCCCCCTTATTTGAGACAGGGTGTCCTCTTGGTTTCTGCTCCTACACTAGCTGAGCTGCCCTGTGAACATCCAGGGATTCCCTTGTCTTTGCCGCCCACCTCACCACAGGAACATTGGAATGACATATGCATGCTATTCTCTCCAGCCTTCTGAGGGTTCTGGGGATTTTACACTCCAAACACTTTTTTTAAAAAAATGCACTGAGCTATCTCCCAAAGCATATACATATTTATTTCTGTCAATGATGGAAATTACTACTAGGAGAAGTTAAATGGTCAGAGAGCATTCTCAACCCATATGAAATAGAGATGAATAGAAGCTAACCCCAGAGTCTCTCAAAATTTGCTGGAAAGAAATATTTTTCATGATCATTATTCTCCCCTCTCAACAGAAGACCAGAGCACCAGAAGATGAAGGC
>NW_004950316.1:2762-3875 GCF_000317375.1 Microtus ochrogaster
GTGCCGGTGTGTAGATGTTGAGATACAGGCAGTCCTCAGACATAGAAATGGGAGGCATGGTCACTTCCATATCCGTCAGGCCCTCTGGATTCATGGTTTCAAGGTTTTGTAGACACCTGGTGGAAATAGAAGACAAATATTCCAAGAGATACATGGTGTTCAAAACCAAATGTGGTTCTGAATCTTTTCCTGGCCACCTTTAGCTGCTACTCCTCATGATGTTCTGTTAACACATGTTCCCCCTCTGAAGTCCCTTCTACAAAGGTAATGGCCACAGGCTCCATGAAAGCTGGAGTGGAGTCCTCCAGTTTGGTTGGGTCCGTATGTTGCTTTACTTCTGAGTCTGGTATATAGAGACATCTCGGTGTCTCTATGGAAATGATTGGCTGTGTGTGGTGACATTCACTAAAGTGTATATGAATAGAAAAGTGACCTAGACCTTGGTAATGTAAGGCATGCAAGCACTTTCTCCTCTCTGTTCCTGGTTGTGGGTGTAATGTGACCAGCTCCTGTAATTTTCTTTCAGTGTAATTTCCCAAGATATTGGCTTATACTGCATAGACTTTAATAGTAGCTTTCTCCCCATAGTAGCTTTCTCCCCTAAGTGGCTTTGTTGGCACTTTATTGCAGCAACAGAAAACAAACTTAGATGCAATCCTGGAGTGTTGCGTTCCACAGGTGTTAGAGGAACTGATGAACCAAATGAGTCCATTGTTCCTAAAGGGCGGTGAGAAAGCCTTCATCCATGTACAGACTCTCAGGGAACATCTTTCTTTTTTTAGAATTTCAATAAAATTATATTTATAAAATGAAATGATGGGTGTGGAGAGTGTATATTCACCAGTTCCTGTTCTATGTGATTTGTTATGTAAGTTCAGAAAGCAGTGTTTTCTGGTGACGTGGGATTCCCCTCTGTATCCCACTGGTTAATAAAGAAGTGACTTTGGGCCTCCAGCAGGGTAGAATAGAGCTAGGCAGGAAAACTAAACTGAATGCTGGGAGAAAGAAGATGGAGTAACAGAGATGCCATGTAGCTGCCAGAGGAGACTAGAACCTTGCTGGTAGGCCACAACCTCTTAGTGATGCACAGATTAATAGAAATGGGTTAATTTA
>NW_004950316.1:5185-6366 GCF_000317375.1 Microtus ochrogaster
CAGTGGCTACAGTAAGAGCCATACTTTGAGGAGGGAAAATGTCTTCATCTTGCTCTTCCTTGAATTGTCTAGATCTTTCCAGAGCTCCTTACACTGAAATGTCTCCTTACTATGGAGTGGTCTTAAACACCTCTGACCCTCTGTGTGCTAAGGGCCCACAAAATCTGTGTGCTTTGGCCAGAGAATTGTGAGACACGTGTTTTCCATACTTTAGCCTCTTCTTTTCATCACCCCACCCACACCCTCGTTCCCTGACCTTCCCTCCCACGAGCTCAGCCTCTGATTCTGCAGAATTCGGCAGCTCTGATTCTAGTCATTCCCATTGGCAGCTCTTGAGCCTCACCCTGCACATGGAGGAGGAGAAGCAGGAGCCCAAAGACCGCAGCATTCAGCCAGCTATGAAGTTGGTTCAGTGGCATGATCAGCTCTCAGGCCTGAGTCCCTGCTGCTATGTAGGACGACCACGTTTCACAAACAGGAAGCAGAATCTGATGGTCTTCCCTAGCTATGAATTAAATCAAAAGGATGTGGGCGGGGACCTTGGTGTGGTGGGGCGAAGTTCTCATTGTTGGAGAACTGATTAGTCAGAGTGACAGGAGCAAATGTCCAGGAGGCAGGGCAAGTCACCTCTGCTGTTTCCATTTTCTCTCTGATCTCACAGAGAGGCACAGTGTGGATTCTGAAGCTATTCTGGGATACCAGGAGCCCTGTCCTCACACATGGACAGAAAGCTGTAACAGGAGAAGCCATGTAGAAATAGGAGCGGCAGGCGCTTCCTGCCACCTGGCCAGCTTTACCCGAAATAATTACACAGAAACTGTATTCTTTTAAACTCCTCTTGGCTCATTAGTTGCAGCCTCTTACTGACTTAACTCTCACATCTTGATTAACCCATTTATATTAACGTGTGTAGCACCACGAGGTGGTGGCTTACCAGGAAGGATCTTAACCTACATCTATCTCGGAGAGGAGAGCTATGGCTACTGACCTCACTGTCTTCTTCCTCCCAGCATTCTGTTCTGTTTACTCCACCTACCTATTTTCTGTCCTATCAAAGGGCCAAAGCAGTTTTCTTTATTAACCAATGAAAGTAACACATAGACAGATGACCCTCCTCCATCAAAGCCAGGGAGCTTCTGTGAGTAGGTACACACTCAAGATGCTGCAGGAGAGACAGAGGG
>NW_004950317.1:0-1477 GCF_000317375.1 Microtus ochrogaster
GCCGCTTTTTTAAAGGGAGAGAGACCACGCCCCAATGGGCGGGTATCTCAGCGGCTATAGGCTGGAGGAGCGGAAGGACCTCCCGCAACAGAGGGAGTAAGAAGTGGGATTGGTATGTAAAATTAAAAAAAAGATAGTTTGTTTTCTTTTTTAACAAGAAAAAAAGAAAAGAAAATGTGAGGAATAAACTCCAAATAAGGTAAATCCAAAAAAAAAAAACTTGCCTCTACAAGGAAATAGAAAATTAGGTTTTATAAAGAAACTGTTTTGGTTTTGTAACACTGAGGAACAAAGAAAAATATAATTTAAATTTTCTTCAAAATTCAGTTCAAAGGAAATAGTCTACAGTCATAATACCATAAACACACCAAATCCATAAAATTTAAAGGAGATAGTATAACAGGTGTAGTTAGTAGTTGGTAGACCAGTTCTCCTAAATATTGCTGCAATAACTGATGCTGAAACATGTTTGGTATTGATAAAATAAGTCGTTTAAACTCATATAGCAATATAAAAGAAATTTTAATATGCTATTTCTAGAGAAGACCAAGAACAGATCAGTAATGTACTCAAAGGTCTTTAAAATATTTTCATGTTTATTTTTTAAAGTTTTTTAAATATTTTTCTATGCATACAATTTTTCAATAGAAGTCTGATATTTTACTCAAAGAAATGAACTTGTTCTTGCACACTTTATAAGTTCTGCACGTGTTGAGTTTTTTCCTCCAGTAGCATATTTATGAAAATGGTGAGCAGGTATGTGATTAGCTTGCCAGCACAGTGACCAAGACACACTCTCCTTGACTTGGGTTAATATAGTGCTGGGAATATCTCTGAAAGTTTAAATTCTTCATTTCCAGGACAATTTCTGAAAGAAGACTTAGGAAACTATGGTCAATCCCAGGCTTTCTTCTGGCCACAACTTTATTCTTCCCATCCGCGAAGAGTAACAGAGATTTTGGTTCCATCACCTCACAGGTACCTGTGCTAAGACAAATGAGATGTGAAAGTTTGTGATGTTTTGAGAAATCCTTCACATAAAGAAAATTAAAAGTTTACTGGGGTTTTTCGTTAATGTAAGAATAGGTATCTCTAGGATATTTCCATGTGTATATAATATGTACTGAGCTTATTGAATCATGATTTAAATATCCATGTATCACCAAGTAGCCAAGTGTTAAAAACTGATCATGTGTGTCAATGTTTATGTGTTAGAAACATGATCTGCAATGTGATAATGGACCATTAAAACATGATTACTATACCAATATCATGGGAGTGGGTCCTTCTTGTAAAAGGGAAAAAAAGTGTCTCTCCCTCTTTTTTTTTCTTTTAAACACTGCCTGGCCCCATTAGTTCCAGCCTCTTATTGGCTAGCTCTTACATATTGACCTAACCCATTTCTATTAATCTGTGTAGCCCATGAGCTGGCTTACCAGGAAAGATCTTAACCTGTGTCTGCCTGGAGTGGGAGAAT
>NW_004950317.1:2487-6364 GCF_000317375.1 Microtus ochrogaster
AAAATTGACCTTAAAATCCATACCAATGCAAATTATTCATACCTATATCATTTCCCCCTTTAAATGTAAAAGAACATTTATAAACAATATTTGGGAATATGGGCACAGTTATTTCTCTCCAAACTGCTTCCTGCTGAATGGGGGCATCGTTAATTAGGACATTTAGGGTGTAACCTTCACTCAACTGCCAACTGAGATAAACCTGGCACACAGGTTACACTCTCCCTCTTTTTTTATACCCTCTCTTCCTTTCTTTTTTTCCTCTTCTTTCTTTCATCTCTCCTTCCCTTCTTGTATCCATTCTCTTCCTTCCTCTCCCTTTCTTTATTGTTCTCCTCCTCCCTTTCTTTCTGTCCCATCCTTTTCTCCTTTTACCATGATATTATAAAAGAAGATTTTTGTCAGGACGACTGGTTATCTCCCAAATGGCCACACAGGGCCTTAATATTAATTATAAATGCTCAGCCAATAGCTTAATCTTATTCCTAACTAACTCTTGCAACTTAAATTAACTTATATTTCTTATGTAGACCACGTGGCTCATAGCTTATTACCTCATTTTCTACACATCCTGCTTCCTCTGCATCTGGCTCAAGACTGCTCAGACTCTGCCCTTCTTCTTCCTAGTATCCTGCCCAATCACTTCCTGCCCAGGTATAGGCCAGTCAGCTCTTTATTAACCAAAAAGAGTGATAGATATTTACAGTATACAAATATTGTTTCACAGCATTTCACCACTTTTATCCAATTAGAAAAATGTTTCAATTTTAACACAGTAAAATTATATACAACAAAAAATATCAAGTAAGAATTATAGTTACAATGTCTAGTCAATTTGTATTTTGTAAAATTAGAGGTCTAATTTTGTGAGTCTAAAGTTTTATGAATAATTTGCCTTTTATTATAACTAAGGAAAACTTTAAGTCCAATTATTTAATCTTTAACTTCATCCAAAACTCCCAGACAAGAGTAATATTACCTAATAACAGGGACATCTGGTTCCCTTGACAGTCAGTCACCTTAGGTACTTCTGTGACAGTGGGGCATTAAACTTTGGCCTACAGGTCTAGGATATCTGACAGACATTTCAGAGAATCAAGGAATTTTGAAGGACTGTCCTACCTTATCTTAGAAAAGTTTGGCAGTCACTTTTTTGCATCCTGAATATCCAGTTTGAACAGTTGTATACAGTTTCTTTGCCCAAATGGCTATCTTTTGCCATAAAGAAAGTAAACTCTGTACAGGGATTCTTTGATGCTCATCATCCTTTTTTGAAGTAGATGGTGCTATCAGGAACAGAAATGTCTACCTGTCATGAAGCCTTAGGTTATTAAACACATTAAATGCCATGTTCTATAGGTCTTTGAGTTGTTTAAAGACCATCTATCTATCTAAATATATCTGCTTAGTCTTAAAAACATACCTAATATGACTATAAGTTTGATTATTATAGATGACAAACTACTAACCTGTATTTTAACTATGTGTTACAGTTTTAAATGAGTTGTATAAGCACAATTCTCCAAACAAGAGTAGAAACATATATATGTTATAGCAAAAATAACTATCAAAAACCAAAATCCATGCCAATGTAAAATATTTTGAGATTGATTTTTTTAGATTTAAAGTAGATTCAACAATCTATACTTTTGTCCAATCATTCCTGTATCATATCCTCTCTTTCCCCCCTTTTTGAGGGAAATCTTTGAATTTAACTCTTTTGTTTAGCCTTTTTTCTATGACCAATAACAATTTGTAACCAACACCCCTTTAAATGATAACAAGCACCCATAACCCATCTTTTGGGAATGTGGATGTTATTTTTTTCTAGACTGCTTTCTGCTATCTGAGGGCACTGGTATTACTGGGGGACCATTGAGAAAATCAAGATAAATTGTTACATGCCGGTTGAAGTAGTCTATGAGACTGAACCATCTCAGCCAGTAGCCTTGAAGATATTCTAGATGCAGAACTCTGAGGAAACTGCAGCTCGGGTGCTCTGAGATGTTGGATCATCTGGGCCTTCTATTTTTATTGGTGTTCAGTCCCTTTGTTCTGAAAATACATAAACTTTTAAAGGTACATATCTGTTTTAATACAAGTATGGACTGTGTTGTAGTCAAGGACATTTTTGTTGCTATTTGAGCAGGTAAAATAAATGTTAACTGTTTCCTAGTTTTTCGGGTTTATTTCTTTATGTCTGTAGCCAGGACTTTCAGGAAGCCTTTCCTGGTTCTAGAATAAACCCATAACCTCTCATTTCCTGTAGAAATAAAACCATAAGCTCTTCCCAAAGCAACACATTTTTGGCTCCATTTTGAAGTCAAGATATTTTTTAATTATATAGGTTGGTTTAATTTAGCAGCTTTTATAATGCAATGTCTCTTAGCAGCTATTGCTCATTCATCAGCAGTCAAAAGATTCAAAGACAACACAATAACATGCATAATCCTGATTCTCTGTATACTTCCCAGCTTTATATGTCTTATTATTTTATTTCCTTTTAAGAACTTTATTATTCTAGAGACCCTTCACCAGCACAATTCAAAGAAAGGAAACACACAAACTCTACTACTAAAAAAGTGACCAGAATTAACAACCACTGGTCATTAATATCACTTAATGTCAATGGGCTCAACTCACCTATAAAAAGGCACAAGCTAGAGTGCCTTTGTTTCTATGGCCTGCCTGCAACAAGCAGGGTAGGCGCCTTGTTTGCGACCTGCCCAACCAGCACGGAGGCCTGATCTCTCAGCGGCTCCAGGAGAGCCAGCATTAAGGTGAGTCTCTGGCCCCGCGGCGCCAGCCTGGGACGGGGAGCTCAGAGGTTCCTTGGCCCCCTATCCTTCTTGGGATCTCTTCAGGGCTTCTACTCCGTCCATACTGCCTCTTTCTTCCTAGCCCACCCAGCTTCCATCCAGAACCCTCCCCACTTCGGGCCCCACGGCCCTCTTTCGGCACATAACATCAACCAGCCCAGCCTGTCTGGGCACTGGGTCCAAATCCTCGGGGCACCCAAGCAGGAGGGAGTGCCTTTGTTTCTATAGCCTGCCTGCAACAAGCAGGGTAGGCGCCTTGTTTGCGACCTGCCCAACCAGCACGGAGGCCTGATCTCTCGGCGCCAGGAGAGCCAGCATTGGGGTGAGTTTCTGGCCCCGCGGCACCAGCCTGGGACGGGGAGCTCAGAGGTTCCTTGGCCCCCTATCCTTCTTGGGCAGAACCCTCCCACTTCGGCCCCACAGCCCTCTTTCGGCACATAACATCAACCAGCCCAGACTGTCTGGGCACTGGGTCCGAATCCTAGGGGCACCCAAGCAGGAGGGACTTCCTTTGTTTCTATGGCCTGCCTGCAACAAGCAGGGTAGGCGCCTTGTTCGCGACCTGCCCAACCAGCAAGGAGGCCTGATCTCTCGGCGCCAGGAGAGCCAGTGTTGGGGAGAGCCAACATTGGGGAGAGCCAGCGTTGGGTAGGCAAGGAGATCTGATCCGGTAAAAAATAGATCCATAAGGGAGCATTTGGAAGAAGAGACGGGCAGATGCCAAGGCAAGAATTCGCCCAACAAGCTGAAAAGCAACATGAAGCCACCAGAAACCAGCGACCTCACAACGGGAGGACATGAACACCTTAATCAAGAAGAAGTAGAAAAGATGGACTTCATGAAGTGATTGATGCCCTTAAACAACATGTAAAAAATGCCCTTACAGAAATGGATGAGAAATATAACAGAAAGTTTGAAGAATTGAATAAATCAGTGAATGATACCCTAGAAAACCAAGGAAAAACAATCAAACAGATAATGGAAAAAGTTCAAGATTTGAAAACTGAAATGGAGGCAAAGAAGAAAACACAAACAGAGGGCCGGCTGGACATGGAAAA
>NW_004950318.1:0-909 GCF_000317375.1 Microtus ochrogaster
GTGGGTGTATGAGAGAGGAAGAGAGACAGAGACTCAGAGACCGAGACTGTCTCTGCCTGTGACTTCTATTCCTGCTGTGTTGTTTGGTTCTCTCGTCTCCTTTGTCTTGTCCAGAGCATCACCTGGCTTTCCAGCCACCCCTCCATGATGCCTTATTCCCACCCCACACGTCTCATCCTGTAGTGTGGCTCCTTAGCCTGTTTTGACCTCACTCAAGCCTGTCCTGTCTGCTGTGCTCAAGCAGCACAAGTCTTTATCTTTTGATAGTAGAGCAAGCCATCCTACTTTGAAGTAGTTCCACGGGGCCTTTGTTGCAATTTATGTAAAACAGTCTCACACTAGCCCAGAATGGAGTATAATAAAGGTTTATTTAATAGGGGGCGAATTCACAGAAAGATTAGCGATCAGCAGTCCTCTGCCTGCGCTGGGAACTGGAACCGAATCCAGTAGCCAAACAATGTTGAAATTAGTATAATTTCTACGTGATTATTTCGGTTCTGGGCGACTGGGAAACGGATGAGCAGTTGCTGCTCACAGGCCCTTACTATCTTTCTTGTTGTTGGGGGTCCCCGAAGTTGTGTGCTGTTCCACGGTCAAGACAGCATTCTCTGTATGTAGTAGGCCGCCCCTCAAGGGACTAGGGAGTTAGACACTTCAGAAGGAAGATCTGCCAAGGACAGGTTGGGGGTCTTCCTGCCATCTGTGCACAGAGGACGGCGGTATGTCATCAGTACACCAAGTTTTCCAAGCTGAGCACCTGGCACTGTCCTCATGCTTGTGTGTGGACTGGTTAGCTCAGGTGATGAAGTCTTGAGCGTCTGTATGGCTGCTGGCCAATGTCTGTTCATTGGAGAAGCTGGGTCCTTTGTGGCCAGTGGGTTGGCCAGCCCTCTGTGGCTGAAGGTCATG
>NW_004950318.1:2454-3079 GCF_000317375.1 Microtus ochrogaster
GGGTCCTGCCCTGTATCTGAGCACCCCCTTTCTAATGTACTGTTCTTCTTGGGGTAGACAGTCCTTCAAGACGTTTCCCATCTTTGTTTTTATAAACCAGTTTATGTGCTAGGCCTCCGTTTTCTAGACTCTACTTTATGGAAAGAGTTTCTTCCCCCCTAGTGCTGGAAGAAGGGCCTTCAGGGTGACCTGTTGTTCTTACGCCTTTGCGTTGGTGGAGAGGCAGAGAGGGTAGATCCTCTGGCCTAGACAAGGACCTGACTTGGGTGCTCAGCCTGGGGTTGCCTGTGTGGGTTTTGGCGACTTCCTGTGTGATGTGTTTAAAAGCACCTTCTAGTTCTAGCATCACTGGGTTGCTAAGCTTTTCATGATGGAGAGCTTTCTTAGTGTTAGATCATTGTCTGCCCCGCGCCTTGTCCCGTCTGTGAGGTGGTCTGGGTACAGCAGCGCCCTTCTGAGAGACCAATGAAGTGCTCATGGTAACCTGCTACCCTAATGCTGCACTTTGAGTTCGGTCTAGTGCCCATCATTGTTCCCAAGGTTCCAGATTGGTGAGCTTCTCAGAGACCTTGCATTTTCTGTGACAGCCACACCTGAGCTCCAGTGCAGGGACCTTTCTCCAAGG
>NW_004950318.1:5859-6364 GCF_000317375.1 Microtus ochrogaster
TGCTGTGAGATAGAGGGCGGACAGGTGGGCAGCAGGGTGCGGTCAACCTCTGTCCCAGATGGTGGTCAGGGTGGCCAGAAGGGCCATGCTTTTCCGTTGTTTACTTCTGGTGCCAGACCAGCTCCAGAGTTACAGTGTGCAGTGCATGTGTTGTGTCCAGTTGTGTGTGGCAGCTGAATGTGGCAGGTATAGAGAGTGGGAACGTGCAGGGCCCTAGGGTCCACTGGCAGGTTCCTTCTGGCCTGCCCAAACTAAAGCTTTCCTTGGTGACACCTCCCTGAGGCCTCTTCATGTTCTAAGCTATGACATGGTGTTTCAGAGGTGAAAGTTAAGGGCCCAAGTCCTGGGTTGCCATTCATTTCCTCTGAGTGTGTTGAAGAGATGCTGTCGGTGGTTGTTGAGTTTCTAGAGAGAAATGAAGTTAGGGGACTTGTGTCGAGGACGATCACTCATGGACTGGCGTTGAGCTAGTGGAAAGAGCTGAAGGAAGACAATGTGGCTTCTG
>NW_004950319.1:0-2773 GCF_000317375.1 Microtus ochrogaster
ATTTTTTCCACTTCTTCTATGTTAGGGTGTTCCAGTCCTTCTATTGTAAGATCATTGGGTTCTGGTGTTTTCATGTTGTTTTTCAGATTATTGGGTGAATTCTTGCCTTGGCGCCTGCCCATCTCCTCCTATCGATGCTATCTAATGGGTCTTTTAAAATTGGATCAGGTTTCCCTGCTGGCCAGGGGCTCCTCCTACAAATTGCCCTCGCTCTGTTTCCTGACTCCTGCCGGGGGCCAAGATCCCTCTCATCCCTCAGAAGGGTTTTCAGGAACAGGACCAGGCTCCCCATTTTTCAGGGACCTTGCCAACAAAAGGCCTACCTCTTTGATTTAATTGTAGTTAGGCGATCTGCTCTCGGTGTTGTGCTCCGTTCTGCCACCATCTGCGTCTGCCACCATCTGCGTCTGCCACCGTGTGCTGGTCTGACACCTCACGCCGGTCTTTCGCCGCCTGTGTCTGCTGTTGGCTAACTCTTATGTCTTAATTTAACCCATCTCCATCAATCTGTGCATCAGCATGAGGTCGTGGCCTAACAGCAAATTTAGCACGTCTATTTCCCGAGGTGGCTCCATGGCATCTATCTGAATCTGCCTCCTTTCTTCCGTCATGCCATTTAGTTTTCTCTGACTACCTAAGTTCTGGTGCATGGTCTGAGGATGATGCCCCTGATTCCAAAATAGTTTGTGCTTAGGATTGGGAACACCATTTAGGGTTTTTTTTCTTATTACTTGTATTAGATAGAGGGTTGGGGTGAAAACTATGTTTGTTCAAAAAAAAAGTAAAAAGGGATGATAATAGGTAACAGAGTGAAAACTTGTGAGCTATTATTTATGGATAATTTATATTGATATTGATTTAGTATATTGATACAAATTCAAATTATATTTGTTATTTTTGTTTACATTATTTGTACACCTATGCAAAGCTATTCTGTCAGATTGTATATATGCATGCTTCTACCTCTATTTAGGAATTTTGTATATTGATATAACTTTTAGGATATATTTTCATATTGCATTTTATAGTACTCCTACCTCTGATCAAGATACTTATACATTGTTTACATTTAGAGGTCATTGTCCTCATTTATTGCACATTTGTTTCTAGATTATTTAATATTCTGATGTGAAGTTTTAGTTTTTATGTTATACAGGTATTAAATATTATTGGTCAATAGTTGTTAATGTTTGGTGTACATAGAGTCAGATCAGTTGGGTTCTTTAGATACATATAGATTGTATTCTGTCTAGATAGGTAACCTTCAACCACTTTAAGGATCTGTGGACATAACATTTAAATAACTTAGGGTTGTGTTGACATGAGACATGCACGGAAGACATTCTACTCAGAGTTCTTCTTGGCACCATTGGCCTTTGGGCAAGGAACTGCCCATACCTCAACCACTGACAATATACATGGTATCCAGAAATGGATAAGCAGGACATACGGAAAAAGACTGTCAAATCTTGCCAAGGCAGAGTAAGATGATTCTGAAAAATTTCCTGCCTCTGAAAGTGGTCTCTCAGTTGCAGTAGGCCTTAGTGAAATTTGGTTGCTTCAACGTTGCAAAAGGAGACTTTGAGTGATTTCTCAGGTTGCTAATTGTCTCCATCATATATTTCTGGCTTTGGAAGCTACTTGATTGTACTTCCTTCCTGCTCAAGTAATATTATCTCCCTTCTCAGGCCTTCAATGGCCTTGATTGTACTCTTATGTTCTAACCAAGATATTTCCTATACAAGACTTAGAATCCTTAGGATAAAATGTTTATTAAAACATTTAGCATATGTTCATTGCTTAATATTGCTTGTGCTTGTTGTAATTCTAATTATACTTGATATCTGTTCCTGGTGTATGTAGATTTGTATTGGGTTTGGAACTTTCTTATTTAAACATAAGGGGAAGGTGCTGAGAGAGAACATTTTGCTCCTTCAGCCATTAGCTTTTATGATACCAGTCCACTTGGGCATGGTCTCTGATACTGAAAAAGCAGCTGTAAACTGTGAGGTCTCTCTCTTGCTTCTGACTCCTGAATCCACTTCCAGCTGCTAGACTCTATTTCTGTTCATGCAGAGGACTGTTATCTAGGACAGGGATCTGGAAGTTTTCTCATCACTAAATAAGCCTTTTATTATTCATAATTCTGAACTGTTATGGTATTATTTTGTGACTTCCATCATCACCTCTTTAGGAACACAGCTCTCATGTGCAAACCAGCGACTCCTGCATGCACAGACTGGCTTCTCCTTTTAGCACCCAAGCCAGTGTTTTTCCAAACCAAAACCTCAGGACCGGGCATGGATATAATCTGAAACCTTTTGGGATTATTCAGAGCAGGAAATCCTAGAACAGTTTACTCTTCTTGTGGAAGCTCAATCAAAAGGTAAGGGCACCTAATCATCACCAGTCTCTCATGAGGCCGTGTGGCATGGTGTAGGCCCTTCTATTGGTACATGTAATTACTACATTCTTTCACTATCAACCTTTCTGAGCTAACAGTCATGACATTAAGGAAAAAAACTAAGGGGTAAAATGGAATTCCCAGGCCTTTGATGCCTGTATATTAACCCACAGGAGAGAACACAGGTAAACATTCATAGCAGCTCTATTTGGAACAGACCAAACTTGAAGAGATCTAATTGTCCCTTAACAGATGAACAAACTGTGGACTAATGATGCAGGAGAAAACTCTCTTATAATAAATCAGACAAGCACTTATATTCTAATGGAGAAATCCTTATGATTGTACAGGAAACAAAGACAGTTTATT
>NW_004950319.1:2873-4240 GCF_000317375.1 Microtus ochrogaster
GTTACCATCCTGACTTCAAACTCTAATACAGAGCTACAGTATTGAAAACAGCTTGGTATTAGCATAAAAACAGAGACATTGACCAATGGAATTGAGTCAAAGACCCAGATATTAACCCATAAACCTATGAACACCTGATTTTCGACAAAAGAGCTAAAAGTATACAATGGAAGAAAGAAAGCATCTTCAACAAATGGTGCTGGCATAACTGGATGTCAGCTTGTAGAAGAATGAAAATAGATCTGTATCTATCATAATGCAGAAAACTCAAGTCCAAATGGATCAAAGACCTCAATATAAATCTGACCACACTGAACCTGATAGAAGAGAAAGTAGACTGAACAAAAATCTTTATTGGGAAAATGATTTGAGTAAATGTTCTACTAAAGAGAAGAGAGAGGGTCTGGGAAGAAGGTTTAATGCGTAGAGTGCTTCTGAGATTTACTGATGACATGAGTTTGAATCCTAGAACCTATCTATGCCCAGTCTTGGCAGCATGCATCCATAATTCCAGTGCTCTTGTCAAGAGATGAGAGAAGACAAATGAATACCCAGAATTCTGTCTGGAGTCCAGACAGCCACAGAGACCTGTCTTAAACAAGGTAGGTGAGAAGTGACACCCAAGACTTTGACTCACATATGCACACTCTGGCATGTCAAGTATGGTCTCTCTCATACACTTACACACAAAACATTTGGATAACCAAACAAAAAGGAGAGGAATGACAAGAGGTACCAACAAAAATCATGAGCAACATCAGTGATTAGGGAGATACAAAATAATAGCACAACTAATGAGAGTGGTAAATATTGAGAAGAACAATTGAGCAGAGCAAGTGTTGGTGAGCATCTGAGGGACTAAGTCATAAGGACAGGATACAGTATGTCACTGTGCAAGATAAACATGCATGTAGTCTTTGACCAGAGTGCCGTGTTCATTGGTTTACATATGTGACAGCTTGAATGCTTTCTAAAGAAAGCTTGTCAGCCTTAAAAAGACCACGGGGCCTCTCTGTAGGAGGAGGGCTCGCTTGTTTGTCCCAGTTACCTGGCTATCTTAGACCTGAAATAATTACACAGTAACTGAATTACACAGTAATTGAATCACTGCTTGGCCCATTAGTGATGGGTAGAGATATTGGGTGCTTAAAAGAAATCTCACACTGGCTCAGAACTGAGAGATAAACAGTTATTTATTTAACGGGAAAACTTACAAATCAGAATTCTCTGCTTTAAGGATGGAAGGAGATCAGATACAAAGCAAGCTGAACAAGCAAACGGGAACCAGGGGGATCAGAGCAGGGGCCGGACGTGCTTTGGCATCCGGGTAAAAAGTCTATGAGGCCATGCCCCAGTAGGCGGGTAGT
>NW_004950319.1:5005-6363 GCF_000317375.1 Microtus ochrogaster
CCCGGCTTGATATATTTTTTTAAAAAAATTAATCCATTAATTAAAAAAACTATGTGTTATAAATCAGAAGGAAGATTAGGAACAGTGAAGATGCTCATCATCAAGGCTGCAGTGATGAGTTTATAAAACCTACCATATTTTATTCTTTAAACACAAAACAGGGCACAAAATTCAACCTCAATGAGAGCTTTAATGAAAGAAATGGTACAGTACAAAAGAAATTGTTAAAAGAACAAAAATATGGAATTTCTTTCTACTGAAAAACCAGAAAGTGTGGCAAATGTACACTGGTTCTACCCTTTTAGGGATAGAAGCCTACTTTAAAAGACACAGGGCATCATGAGTACTAAAGATTAACTTTGATTCCAAGATCACACACATGGGCAGATATTTCTTTCCTTTCTTCTTTTTCTGGCCCACATAGTCCAGGGAATCCAGCATCTGCCATTGCCCTGAGTATTGAAAGACTAACAACCAGGAAAGACCTGAGACTGTTTGTACATCCTCACCTCTCACAGCTACAGTGAGCAGAACATTTCAGAAGCACATTTAGATGCTGACATTCTTAGATTTGCTGCCCTCCGTGTTTATTAATTAAACACATTGTATGGATATATTTGTTGCAGACTGTATTGAGTTTACTCCTTGCCTGCCATCCTCCAGGGATAACATATGAGGTGGTACATGCCAGGGTTCTCTAAGCATTGAATAACCTGATTCACGCTGACTTTTAGCCGTGGGATAGCTTCATCCACAAGTACCAATAGTGATGTAACTGTGTAAAGGGATTTTTCCGGATTAAAAGTGCAATAAAGCTACTGATGCTCTCACCTACCTGTCATCCACAACTCACGTCTCCAGTGTGGATGTCCAGATGGAGTCAGCTTGTGCTTGATGGCTGTATCACAAAGGCTCCCTTCACAGTTATATCTGCTATTACTCATTAAATTGTCTGAACATGTCACATGCTCTCTGAACTCCAAGGCCTTTCTTCAAAGAGAATTTTCACGTACCAAAGAAGGGGGAGCCATTGACTTACAGTTTCATTCAGTGTGGACTCTTTGGTGTTTAAGGAGGCTGGATGTGGGGGTGAAGAGTTTCCCACATGTATTACACCCATAATGTTTCTGTCCAGTATGTTCTCTGCAGTTGAACAAGGCGTTTCTACGCAAAAAAATTCTTATACAACACACTGATTAAGTTTTGACCACTTATGAAATTTTGATGTTAGAGATGACTGCAGCTTTTTGGAAGGCATTTCCACACTCCCTGCATTCATGAAGACTTCCTGTTCTGTGGATTTTATGATGCTCCATGTTTGCACTTCCTGCTAAATGCTTAGCCACAGCCAGTATACT
>NW_004950320.1:0-671 GCF_000317375.1 Microtus ochrogaster
GTAAGCGCACCTCATGGTGCTACATAGATTATTAGAAATGGGTTAAGAGGCTGAAACTAATGGGTCAGGCGGTGTTTAAAAGAATACAGTTTCCGTGTAATTATTTAGGGGCATAAGCTGGCCATGTGGGCGGCCAGGGTGCCGGAGACACAGCCCCGCCGCTCCTAATACATCAGAGTGGTGCCCAATGTGATGGACTAAATCGACTTTAAAACCTGAGAAGGCTTAAAAATAAGGGAGAGAGAATTTCACACAGATTTTTGCTGTTTGTTGGTGGTGTGCTGTAGAGAGATTTCCTGATTCAGCAAACAGCAGCAGAAAAAAAGCTGTGTCATTTTAAAGTGTGGCTTCCTAGGACTGTGCCACCAGTGCAAACTCTGGCTTTAAAGCATTTCAATGGCTTTTATGAGACTGGATATTTGTGTTCCCCCTTGGGATCAGAAGGAGAGGGCTCTGAGACCGTGCTGATGGCTCAGCGCTCCCCGCCTGCACCTGGGCAGAAGGCAGAATCAGGCTTAGGCAGGCGGAAGAGCATGGCGGATTCCTGCCGCCATTCAGACTGTGCAGTGCTCTGCCTGTCAGATTTGGCTGTAACTTGGATGAAAAGAATTTCTGTGCTGCATGTTCAGTCTCAGAATTAAAGTGCTGAGTGCCGCTCCTACCTGGCGGCC
>NW_004950320.1:4791-6361 GCF_000317375.1 Microtus ochrogaster
GCTCCTAATACAACACAGAAACACTGCTTTGGTACTAAAAACACCATTCTTATTCCCCTGCCCCCACTAGCCACTCAGAAGACAAGAGAATGATCACTGTTTTCATACCCACACTTTATCCAAGAAGCTGCATCAGATAAAGGGGCAGTTTTATGTACACCTCCTTGGGGAGTCAAGGCAAGGAAAGTTCCTTTGTGTATTTGTGTTGTATAGATTTTAGTAAGTAGGATGGCAGGCAGGTATGCCCAGATATCACCTACATCCAAATTTAGCTTCTTTTGTCTCTTCAGTCATTACTGCCTGTGCTCAAATACCAGAGTTTATTTCATGCAGCACCATAAGTTTTAAAGTCATTTCCTAAACGTCCACAATAATAACAAACACTGATCTCATATGTGGTTTTAAATCATCTTTATTGGTAACATACACCTGGAAAAGAATGCCAGCCTGTGCTACATGACCATATATCAAAAAAAAGATACAATAAAATTCTAAAGCACAAAATATAGCATGGAAATTGAGCTTTTCCCCTTCCTGTCCCCTCAGCCAACTAATTGGTTTTCCAGAAGCAATCTATACAGCTAATGAATTGAACATCTTTTCCAAACAGCCTGTGGAATAGCAAGTGTATTAACAGCTGTCTTTCTACTCTGAGCATCCTCCCTTCAAAAGAAGCAGAAAGCAGGGAGGGAGGGGAGAGGAGAGAAAGAGATAGAGAATATCAGTGTGCTTTTCTAGAGTCAATGTTCCTTCTTGGTGATATTTGGATCTTGTTTATATGTTCATAATTGTGGCTTCAAATAAAGTAAGCAGCCCCTACTATACAAAAATGTTTTTTTGGCACTAGACCAATAAATGTCTAGTGCCAAAATATGAAAAAGATACTCAACATAGGTTTTTAAAGCCTGCTCACAAAAATACATAAAAAACTATCAAGCCAATACATGTAGCCTTTAGAGTTGGAGCGCCATTTACATAGAAAGACTAATACTAAAGCACTATAGGAAATAATGCATATTAGTCTTCATCTGCAATTAAAAACATTCAAATTAGAGGACATAAAGGTGCCAAAATACACTTTCCAGAAAAGATATAAAGAATCAAATGATAAAATCCAATGGGTTCAGGATGTATGGAAAATTTACACTTGAAGTACTTGTGGGTGGTTCTACAGACTTTGGCCTTTCTGATTAAGTAACCTGAAAATAAGATGAGCTATGGTTTCATCTGCACTTTTGCAGCTGGCAGCTCCCCTTTGCAGAGTATGATTCAAGCAAAGACTTTGGATAATGTCAGCCCTGAAAACATACATAAAAGTAACTTTACACAGACTGAACAGATATAGCCATATATATATTTCCACACACGCAGGAAATAACAGTAAGAAAAGAGGTCATGAATTGAATTTGAGGGGGAGCAGGAGAGAGGAGGTATATATGAGACAGTTGTGAAGTAGGAAAAGTGTTCTGCCTAGTTTTTTTTAATTGAGAAAAGAAAAAAAGTATCTGCCTCCTCCTAGCCTCCCATTTACCTCCCCCTCCTCCCACCCTTCTCCCCCTCCCCCCACTCC
>NW_004950321.1:0-4041 GCF_000317375.1 Microtus ochrogaster
TGAATGTTTTGTGGTTGGCTTGGTGTCCCAGCTTGGGAGCTTTATGTAGTTACAGAAGATGGCTAGTTCAGCCTCCATATTCTTGATTACTAGGAGCACTCACTAGGTTTATAGGTTCCAGAAAGTTTTCACTACACTGTTTCCACATCCCCTGTTAAAAGTTCCTTTTTTTTCCAGCCATCTCTCCCTGTCTTCTCCCATCTGTCCCTTCCTCGCAGTTTTAACCAGTTTGATCCAGTCTGATCCAGTTTGATCCTGTTTTAACTGAATTAAGCTGGTTTGATCCAGTTTGAGCCGGCCTAAACCAGTTTAATTCGGTTCAAACCAGGTTGATCTTTAGAACCGTTGTAAACTGCTTTGAACCAGGATTGAATCGGTTTGAGCTGGTCTAAAACAGTATTGTCTGGATTGAACCAGTTTGATCCGAATTTGGACTGGTATAAACCGGTTTGATCTGGTATGAATAAGTTTGATCTGGTATGATCCACTTTGATCCTGTTTGAACCAGTCTAAACTGATTTGATCTGGTTTGAGACGGTCTAAACCGGTTTGAGCCGGTTCAAACCGGTTTTATCTGGATTGAACCAGTTTCGTCCTATTTTGGACTGTTCTAAACCGGTTAAATCTGGTATGAAACAGTTTCATCCGGTCTTATTCAGTTTGATCCAGTTTTGAACCAGTCTACACTGGTATGATCCAGTTTGAACCAGTTTGATCTGGACTGATCCAGTTTGATCTGGTTTGATCCTGGCTATACTGGTTTGATCCATTTAAAGCGGGCCAAAACCTGTTTGAACCAGTCTTAATATGCTTGATCCGGATTGAACCGGTCTAAACCATTTTGATACGGTTCGAACCAGTTTGATCTGTTTTGGAACCACTCTAAACCGGTTTGAACCGGGTTTCATTTGGTCTGAACCAGTTTAAACCAGTTTGAGCCGGTTTGAGTTGGCCAAAACCGGTTTAAACCGGTCTAAACTGGTTTGATTCAGTTTGGCTGACCTGTAACATTCTAATCCAGATTATGCAGGTTCAATCCGCTTTTCACCAGTTTGATCCAGTTCTGAACCAGTCTACACTGGTTTGACCCAGTTTGATCTGGTGTCATCCAAATTGATACAGTTTTGAACCAGTCTACACTGGTATGATACAGTTTGATCCGGTCTGATCCAGTTTGAACCATTCTAAGCTGTTTTGATCCACTTTGAGCCGGCCTAAAGCAGTGTGAACCAGTCTAAACCTGTTGGATTATGTTTGGCCATCTTGTAGCAATCAAATCCAGACTGATGCGGTTTAATCTGCTTTGAACCAGTTTGATCCTGTTTTGAAACATTCTACACTGGTTTGATTCAGTTTGAACCAGTTTGATCCAGTTTTGAACCAGTCTACACTGGTATGATCCAGTTTGAACCAGTTTGGTCCAGTCTGATCCAGTTTGATCCTGTTTTAACTGAACTAAGCTGGTTTTATCCAGTTTGAGTCGGCCTAAACTGGTTTGATTTGGTTCAAATCAGGTTGATCTCGTGTGGAACCGTTGTAAACCGCTTCGAACCTGGTTTGATCTGGTTTGAGCCGGTCTAAACCAGTATTGTCTGGATTGAACCAGTTTGATCCGATTTTAGACTGGTCTAAACCGGTTTGATCAGGTATGTGTCAGTTGTTCCAGTATGATCTACTTGATCCGGTTTCAACCAGTCTAAACTGGTTTGATCTGGTTTGAGACAGTCTAAACCGATTTGAACAGGTCTAAACCGGTTTTATCTGGATTGAAACAGTTTCGTCCTATTTTGGACTGGACTAAACCGGTTTAATCCGGTATGAACCAGTTTGATCCAGTCTGATCCAGTTTGATCCAGTTTTGAACCAGTCTACTCTGGTATGATCCAGTTTGAACCAGTTTGATCTGGACTGACCCAGTTTGATCCAGTTTGATCCTGGCTAAGCAGGTTTGATCTGTTTTGAGCTGGCCAAAACCAGTTTGAACTGGTCTAAATATTCTTGATCTGGTTTGAGCTGGCATAAACTGGTTTGAACCGGTCTAAACCATTTTGATATGGTTTGAACCAGTTTTATCTGTTTTGGAACAACTCTAAACTGGTTTGAACAGTGTTTGATTTGGTCTGAACCAGATTAAACCAGTTTGAGCCGGTCTAATCTGATTTTATCTGGATTGAACCAGTTTGATCATTTTGTTACTGGTATAAACAAGTTTGATGAGTTTGATCCAATTTTGTACTTGTCTAACCCAGTTTGATCCGGTTTGATCAACTTTGATCCTGTTTGAATCAGTCTAAACTGGTTAGATCCGATTTGAGCCGGTCTAAACTGGTTAGAACCAGTCTAAACCTGTAAAACTTGGTTTGGCCGTCCTATAGCGAACTAATCCGGATTGAGTCGGTTTAATCTGCTTTGAATCAATTTGATCAAGTTTGAACCAGTCTACACTGGTTTGATCCTGTTTGAAGCAGTTTGATTCAGTCTGATACAATTTGATCTAGTTTTGAACCAGTCTACACTGGTATGAGCCTGTTTGAACCAGTTTGATACGGTCTGATTTAGTTTGAACCAGTCTACACTGGTATGATCCAGTTTGAACCAGTTTGATGTGGTCTAAACCAGTTTGATCCTGTTTGAGCCAAACTAAACTGGTTTGATCCAGTTTGAGCCGGCCTAAACCGGTTTGAGCCAGGCTAGAGTGGTTTGATTCGGTTTGAACCAGTTTGATCTGGTTTGGAACCAGTTTAAACTGGTTTGATCTGGTGTGAGCCAGTCTAAGCCGGTTTTATCTGAATTGATCCAGTTTGATACGATTTTGCACGGGTCTAAACTGGTTTGATCGGTATGAACCATTATGATACTGTTTGATCCACTTTGATCCAGTTTGAACCGGTATAACCCAGTTCAATTCGGTTCCAACCAGTTTGATCTGGTTTGGAACCAGTCTAAACCAGTTTAAACCATGTTTGATCTGGTCTGAACCACTTTAAACCAGTTTGAGATGGTTTGAGCCAATCTAAACCGTTTTTTTTTTTTTTGGATTGAACTGGTTTGATCCAATTTTGGACTAGTCTAAACCGGTTTGCTCCAGCATGTATTAGTTTGATCTGGTGTGATCCTCTTTGATTCTGTTTGAACCGGTCTAAACTGGTTTGATCTGGTTTGAGATAGTCTAAACGGGTTTGAACCGGTCTAAACCAGATTTATCTGGATTGAACCAGTTTCCTCCTATTTTGGACTGGTTTATACCAGTTTAATCCGGTATGAACCAGTTTGATCTGGTCTGATCCAGTTTGATCCAGTTTTGAACCAGTCTACACTGGTATGATCCAGTTTGAACTAGTTTGATCTGGTTTGATCCTGGCTAAGCTGATTTGATCCGTTTTGAGCTGGCCAAAACCAGTTTGAACTGGTCTAAATATTCTTGATCTGGTTTGAACCAGCCTAAACCAGTTTGAACCGTTCTAAACTGGTTTGATATGGTTCGAACCAGTTTGATCTGTTTTGGAACCACTCTAAACTGGTTTGAACTGGGTTTGATTTGGTCTGAACCAGTTTAAACCTGTTTGAGCCGGTTTGAGCCGGTCTAATCTGATTTTATCTGGATTGAACCAGTTTGATCATTTTGTTACTGGTATAAACCAGTTTGATCCAATTTTGTACTTGTCTAACCCAGTTTGATCCGGTTTGATCAACTTTAATTGGTTTGAAGCAGTCTAAACTGGGTTGATCCTGTTTGAACTGGTCTAAACTGGTTAGATCCAGTTTGAGCTGGTCTAAACAGGCTCGGACCTGTCTAAACCTGTAAAACTTGGTTTGGCCATCCTATAGCGAACTAATCTGGATTGATCGGTTTAATCTGCTTTGAATCAATTTGATCAAGTGATCCAGTCTACACTGGTTTGATCCAGTTTGAACCAGTTTGATCTGGTCTGATACAATTTGATCTAGTTTTGAACCAGTCTACACTGGTATGAGCCAGTTTGAACCAGTTTGATATGGTCTGATCCTGTTTGATTCGTTTTGAACCAGTCTAAACTGGTT
>NW_004950321.1:4141-5742 GCF_000317375.1 Microtus ochrogaster
AGTTTTGAACCAGTCTACACTGGTATGAGCCAGTTTGAACCAGTTTGATATGGTCTGATCCTGTTTGATTCGTTTTGAACCAGTCTAAACTGGTTTGATCCAGTTTGAACCTGTTTGATCTGGTCTGATTTAGTTTGAACCAGTTTTGAACCAGTCTACACTGATATGATCCAGTTTGAACCAGTTTCATCTAGTCTGATCCAGTTTGATCTCGTTTGAACAGGGCTAAGCTGGTTTGATCCGTTTTGAGCCGGACTGAACTGGTTTGAGCCGGTCTAAAGCAATTTGATTCGGTTTGAATCAGTTTGAATTCGTTTGGAACCAGTTTAAACCAGTTTGATCCAGTTTGAGCCAGTCTAAACCAGTTATATCTGATTGAACCAGTTTGATATGATTTTGGACTGATCTAAACCAGTTTGATCGGGATTGATCCACTTTGATCTGGTTTCAACCGGTCTAACCTGGATTGATTCGTTTGGAACAAGTTTGATCTGTTTTGGAACCAGTCTAAAATGGTTTGAATAGAGTTTTTTCCAGTCTTAACCACTTTAAACCAGTTTGAGCTGGTTTGAGCTGGTATAAACTGTTTTTTTCTGGATTGAACCAGTTTGATCCAATTTTGTACTGGTCTAAACCAGTTTGATCTGATTTTGTACTGGTCTAAACCAGTTCGATCCAGTTTGATCAACTTTGATCTGGTTTGAACAAGTCTAAACTGGTTAGATCTAGTTTGGACTGTTCCAAACTGGTTAGATCTGGTTTGAGCCGATCTAAACTGGTTTGAACAGGTCTAAACCTGTAGGATTTGGTTTGGCCATCCTGTAGCGAACTAATCGGGATTGAGTTGGTTTAATCCACTTTGATCCAGTTCTCAACCAGTCTACACTGGTTTGATCCAGTTGGATCTGGTGCGATCCAATTTTATCCAATTTTGAACCAGTCTACAATGGTATGATCCAGTTTGATCTGGACTGATCCAGTTTAATCCGGTTTGAATCGGCCTAAACTTGTTTGATCCAGTTTGAACCTGTTTGATCCAGTCTGATTTAGTTTGAACCAGTTTTGAACCAGTCTACAATGGTATGATCCAGTTTGAACCACTTTGATCCGGTATGATTCAGTTTGATCTCATTTGAACAGGGCTAAGCTGGTTTGATCCGTTTTGAGCCGGACTGAACTGGTTTGAGCCGGTCTAAAGCGGTTTGATTCGTTTTGAACCAGTTTGATCTGGTTTAAAACCAGTTTAAACCGGTTTGATCAGGTTTGAGCCGATCTACACCAGTTTAATCTGAATTAAACCAGTTTGATACAATTTTTGACTGGTCTAAACAGGTTTGATCAGTATGAGCCAGTTTGATCTGGATTAATCCACTTTGATCCGGTTTCAACTGGTTTAACCTGGTTTGATTTAGGTCGAACCAGTATGATCTGGTTTGGAACCAGTATAAACCTGTTTGAACCAGGTTTGATCTGGTCTGAACCACTTTAAACCCGTTTGAGCCGGTTTGAGGTGGTATAAACTGGTTTTATCTGGATTGGACCAGTTTGATCCAATTTTGGATTGGTCTAAACTGGTTTGATCCAGTATGAATCAGTTTGAT
>NW_004950321.1:5842-6350 GCF_000317375.1 Microtus ochrogaster
ATTTTGGACTAGTCTAAACTGGTTTAATCTGGTATGAACCAGTTTAACCCGGTCTGATCCAGTTTGATCCCATTTTGAACCAGTCTAAAATTGTATGATCCAGTTTGATCTGGTTTGAAACGGGTAAGGTGGTTTGATCCATTTTGAGCTGGCCTACACCTCTGTGAACTGATCTAAACCTCTTGAATTTGGTTTGGCCATCCTGTAGTGATCTAATCCAGATTGATGCAGGTTTAATCTGCTTTGAACCAGATTGATCAAGTTTTGAACATGTTTACTCTGGTTTTATCCAGTTTGAACCAGTTTGATCCAGTCTGATCCAGTTTTGAACCAGTCTACCCTGGTATGATCCAGTTTGAACCAGTTTGATCTGGACTGATCCAGTTTAATCCTGTCTAAAATTGTTTCGAATTGATTCGAATTGGAAAGAAAGAAGTCAAACTTTCATTATTTGCAGATGATAGTGTACATCAGCGACACCAAAAACTCTATCAAAGAACCCCTACGG
>NW_004950322.1:0-1099 GCF_000317375.1 Microtus ochrogaster
CTCCCTCCCTCCCTCCCTTGTCAAAGTAGATTGTACAAGTTCACCAGCAAGTGCCAAGGATCCACGTCACCACCACACCCAACTTTTTCACATGGTTTCCAGGTTCTAACTCAGGTCCTGGTGCTTACACAAACACTTTATCAAATGAACTATCTTCCCAGCCCACTGTCAGTTTCTTAAACCTTGCTCTTTTAGATATGGCTTGCTCTTTTGTACCTAGCATCTTCAGTTTTTGAGATCCATTGATTTATTATAAGGCATGAGATGGTTGTAAACATACATTTGGTACTGGCACGTTTTATTTTGTCCTCTTCTATAGAAAAGTATATTGAAACCCAGTTTGTTTTAAAGCTCAAGGAGAGACAGGCATAGTGCACTCCTTTAATCCTAGCACTGGGAAGGTAGAGGCAGATGAATCTCTGACTTTCAGGACAGCCTGAGCTACCAGTGACACATCATCTCAAACACGCATGGAATGAACTGGGTGTGCTGACTTGCAGCCACAGTGCTAGCACTTGGACGACTGAGGCAGGAGAATCTAAAGTTCAAGGCTAGCCTGAGCTTCAGGCACATTCCAGGTCATCTCTGGGCTAACTTCAAAGAACAATAAAAGTTTAAGGAGTGGGCTACGAATGTAACTTCGCTTGCCCAGTGATGTGGTGCATTGCATAGAGCTGAGGTGCACACCTGTAATCTCGTTCCAGGAGGGCTAAGGCTGGAGGGTGCAGAATGGGAGCCCATGGAGGCTTCATATGAAATCCTCTCTAAATCACAGAACAATGAAGACGGGGCTTTGAATTTTAGCTCTAAAAATGCAGAAGACTACCTTTTGTATACCTCCCTCAGGGTACTTATTCATCTTCAGGTTATAGTTAATGATTTTAACAATTTTGTTTCTATTTTCCTAGATAACAGTAAGATTGGGGGTTGGAAAGATTGCTCAAAAGTTAAGAGCAAACCGGGCGATGGTGGCGCACACCTTTAATCCCAGCACTCGGGAGGCAGAGGCAGAGGCAGGCGGATCTCTGTGAGTTCTAGACCAGCCTGGTCTACAGAGCTAGTTCCAGGACAGGCTCCAAAGCCACAGAGAAACCCTGTC
>NW_004950322.1:2264-3716 GCF_000317375.1 Microtus ochrogaster
AAAAAAAAAGAAATATTGGTGTTTCTAAAGGGCATTTATGTTTTATGGCTAGCATTTTCCATTGTTTTTGAAGCATCTATTCTCTTTGAGATCAGATTTTTTGTTGTTGTTTAATTCTGTCTTATTTGAGGAACGGGGTCTCACTGCATATCCCAAAGTGTCTTGAATGCTTTGTTCCTTTTTCCCAACCTATCAAGTACTGTGAATACAGGCATATACCACATGGCTAGATTTTTTTTTTAGATGAATTTTGTGATAGTAAAGATTTAGAAATGGCATCTTATGTCGTAATGTCTGTTGAATTTCAGTGCTACAGTATTGAAAAGTATAAATATTATATCTCAGTTTTTTCTTTTGAAAAAGAGATTCTTATAGTCCAAGCTACCCTAGCACCATGAAGCTGAGACTGGCCTTAAATCCCAAAACCTCCTGCCTCCCACTTTTAAGTACTAGAATTTTGGGCTTGTGTGACTACACCCAGTTGTATCTGTTTTGACGAAGATAAAAATTAAAATTGTAATACTATTTTTGTTCATATTAAAAGGAAATCTGACACCCTCCCTCACCTACCTGCCCTTGGTGCTAGTGATCAAATCCAAGGCTTTATTGCTGCAGTTTAGAAAAACAAAGGCCTCTCAGCCCAAAGTCTGAATTGAGAGTCTGATTTAAGCAGACCAGCAAGGGCCTGGAGAGAAACACTCTCACAGAGCAGCCTCACATGCATGCTGCAAGGAGCTTTGAAATGCAGAGAACACAGAAAAACTGCATCCTGTTTGGCGATTGCAAGGGAAAGTATAAAGCCCGCAAGCAGTTTAACAGAAGCCAAAAACATGCAGTTCTAGCTGGAGCTTTTCAACCCTGAGTTTCCTAGAACAGGGTTGGGGACTTCCCCATGGGACTTTTCACAATGGGTGTAGAAAAGGGGGAAAATCAGTTTCAGGTTAAATCAAAGATGGCTCCAGCTGAGACAAGATGGAGGAAAATTTTGCCTGGTCACGTTGTGAATACTAGGCAAGTGCTCTCCCACCAAGCTGCCCACTGGTCCCCATTTCTTTACATAAGTGAAAATGGCATTAAAGGTAGATGTTAGAATTTTGTTTTTCTCTTGCTGCAGGTGATCTCTTTAACCAGTTAATGAGAGACGATCCTTCAACTGTAAATGGTGCAGAGATTTTAATGTTGGGAGAAATGTTGACTTTACCCCAAAATTTTGGGTAAGAATAATCAATTTACATAAGATGTGCAGCAATACCCAAAAGCTGTCTGTCATGTTTGTATGCGGGGTAGGAAAGTGCCGATTGTGCAGTAAATGGTAAAAACACATACAAATGGCTCTTAATGATAGTGGTTCTAAAATGATAATAGCATTTTAACTTTGTTCTTTGTGTTGTAACTAAAGCCGTGGGTCTTGTCTACCCAGCACCACCACAGCACTGTCAACATACCCCAGCC
>NW_004950322.1:4991-6347 GCF_000317375.1 Microtus ochrogaster
CATACCCACTCTAACAAAGTCACACCTCCTAATAATGTCACTCCCTATGAGAGTATAGGGCCAATTACATTCAAACTATCACAACATCTGACTCTTCTGGTCTGCTCAGGCTCTACATGCATGTGGTGTGCACACATAGTTGCAGGGAAAACACCTACACACATAGAAGTTAATACAAGTTTTTTTCAAAAAACGTTACAGTGTTATACCAATAGTCATTCTATTAGGAAAATAATGGAAAAGTTTTCCAAGATGGAATAACTTGGAACGTCTAGATTTAGGGCATAAGTTATTTAAAAAATGAAAATGACATTTTCTAGTGTTTTCAGATATAAATCTTATGACAGGCCAGCTCTGTTTCTAGTGACCATTATTTCCAGGATGTCCAGAAATTTATGTAGCGGTTGGCAGCTATATTATATCATTTGTAATTACGTTCCCATTTTGAAGTGCCTAATGAAAATAACACTGAAGAAATACTTCCTTGACCCTTCAGTAAATTTTCTTCCACCTGAATTCTTACTTGAACAGAATGATTCTCTTGAGGACTGAATGCATTTCTAGCTAAAATGCTGTTTCATTTCATAGGAATATATTTTTGGGAGAGACCTTTTCCAGTTATATCAGTGTTCATAATGACAGCAATCAAGTTGTAAAAGATATACTGGTGAAGGTAAGTGTCATTCTTATTTACAAAGCATTTTATTTAGATTTTTTTTATTTGTGTTGAGCCTTGGGAACTTCATTAAAAGGCATGATCAGTACTAGACTTTTAAATGTCATTGACAAACACTGATGCGTGCCAAATATTATGGAGGACCCAGAAACATTTTCCTTCTGCTCAAGATTTCTGTTGGCTTGGCTAAGAAAATGACTATTCAGTGGAATGATAGTTGCAGTGTTTGTGTGTGATTAACATAATAGTACTTGGAAGACTTAGGGGGAAACACACTAGAAGTCACTTCCTCATTGCAGGAAGGGACAGTAGAGGAAAGACAAGAGGGTCTGGTCGGATTAGAGGAAGAGTATAGGGCGCGGTGGAGGGGGGGGCACAGAAACAGTGTATTCTTGTAGATGAAAACTAAATCTCACTTGCCATGTCAGGTGGTAAAGCTGTTTAGTGTAGCGTCTTGAAAACCAGGCTAAGATTTTAGCCAAAAAACAAAACTAATTAGAAGTTTCTCTCCTACCCTCCAGTTCCTGAATAAACACTCAGAGGCTTAATATTACTTATAAATGCTTGGCTTCTTACTAGCTTGCTCTTACATTTAAATTAGTCCATATTTCTTATCTATGCTTTGCCATGTGGTTCATGGCATGTTTCCTCATTTTGTACACGTCTTGCTTCCTCAGCAG
>NW_004950323.1:0-1290 GCF_000317375.1 Microtus ochrogaster
AAAAAAAAAAAAAAGAAAAAAAAGAAAAAGAAAAAAAAAGAAAAAGAAAAAGAAAAAAGAATATAAGACATCTTTGCATCAGTAAACAAATATTCACAGCATAAAGGAATGTAACATCTTTAACTAATATTTCCCAGCACAGATGGCAGCCAAAGGACAATTTATGGGAGTCAGGTCTCTCATTTCACGGCATGGGATTTAGGGATTGAAATCAGGTCATCGGGCTTGGTGGCAAGCACCTTTACCTGCTGAGCCATTCAGTCAGCCCTCCTGTTTTAAAAGTTTTATTTCCTTCTGAGGCAAGGTCTCACTATGTAGACTTGACTGGCCTGGAACTCCATATGTAGACCAGGCTGGCCTTGAACTCATAGAGATCTGGCGCTTCATTTCCTGAGAGCTGGGATTAAGTGTGCATCATACCAGGCCAGTTGATTTTTAAAGACGGGGTCATTCAATAATGCCAAAGTTTACTGATTGTCTAGACTGGCTGGCCAAGAAACCCTCAGGATCTGCCTCTGTGGTGCTAGCGTTAAAGATGTGGGCCACCATGCCTAGATTTTTATGTGGGTTCTGGGATTCAAACTCAGTTCTCATGCTTGAGCAGAAAGCACTTCACCAACTAAGACATCTTCTCAGTCCCTTGTGTGTGTTTTTGAAACAGAGGGGTTTTGTTGTTGTTGGTGGTGGTGGTTTGATTTGTTTTTTGAGACAGGGTTTCTCTGTGTAGTCCTGGCTGTCCTGGAACTCGCTCTGTAGACCAGGCAGGCCTGGAACTCACAGAGATCCATCTGCCTCTGCCTCTGCCTCCCGAGCACTGGGATTAAAGATGTGTGCCACCATCACCCAGCCAAAGTCTAGTGTTATAGCTGGAGTTATATGCTCTGCTTACTAGGCAGGTGCAGAAATCTGAACTCCAGTCCTCATTTGCTTTTAATCACTGAGTGTCATCTCCCCAGCCCCTGTGAAGCCATCTCTTATGTGCAGTTAAATACATTATTCTGAGTTGAAACTGGTGGGGGTGGGAGGTGTTCACACGCATGTACCAGCTTGCATTCCCACCAGCAATGCAGCAGCGTTCCCTTTTTCCCACAGTCTCTCCAGCATAAGTTGTCATCAGTGTTTTTGATCTTGGCCATTCTTACAGCTGTAAGATGGAATCTCAGAGTTGTTTTGGTTTGCATTTCTTTGATGACTAAGGATGTTGAACATTTCCTTAAGTGTCTTTCAGCCATTTTAGATTCCTCTGTTGAGAGTTCTCTGTTTAGGTCTGTACTCCATTTTTTTTATTGG
>NW_004950323.1:5550-6344 GCF_000317375.1 Microtus ochrogaster
TGGTCTTGAACTCACAGAGATCCGCCTGCCTCTGCCTCCCAAGTGCTGGGATTAAAGGCGTGTGCCACCATCGCCCAGCTCTCTGTGTCTGTTTTTATGTCCCCCTTTTCATTTCTGATTTTGTTAATTTGGATATTCTCTCTCTGCCTTTTGGTTAGTTTGTATAAGGGTTGTCTATTTTGTTGAGTTTCTCAAAGAACCAACTTTTTGTCTCATTGAATCTTTGTATTGTTTTCTTTGTTTCTATTTTGTGGATTTCAGCTCTCAATTTGATTATTTCCTGCCATCTAGTTCTCTTAGGTGAGTTTGCTTCTTTTTTTTTTTAAATTATTTATTATGTATACAACATTCCACCTCCATGTATGCCTTCAGGCCAAAAGAGGGCACCAGAGCTCATCATAGATGGCTGTGAGCCACCAAGTGGTTGCTGAGAATTGAACTCAGGACCTCTGGGAGAACAGCCAGTGCTCTTAACCTCTGAGCCATCTCTTCAGCCCCCGAGTTTGCTTCTTTTTATTCTAAAGCTTTCAATTGTTCTGTTAATTCACTAGTGTGGGATTTTCCCAGCTTCTTTATGTATGTGTTTAATGCTATGAACTTTCCTCTTAACACTGCTTTCATTGTGTCCCATAAATTTAGGTATGTTGTGTGGTTATTTTCATTGGATTTTAGAAAGTCTTTAATTTCTCTCTTTATTTTTTCCTTGACCCATTGATGATTCAGGTGAGCATTGTTTAATTTCCATGTGTTTGTGGGTTTTCTGGAATTAGTATTGCTGTTGACTTCTAGTTTTA
>NW_004950324.1:0-888 GCF_000317375.1 Microtus ochrogaster
AGAGACAGAGACCCACACTGGAGCACTGGACTGAGCTCCCAAGGTCCCAATGAGGAGTGGAAGGAGGGAGAAGATGAGCAAAGAAGTCAAGACCACGAGAGGTGCACCCACCCACTGAGACTTGGGGCTGATCTATTGGGAGCTCACCAAGGCCAGCAGGACTGTAACTGAAAAAGCATGGGATAAAACTGGACTCTGAGCATGTTGAACAATGAGGGCTGATGAGAAGCCAAGGACGATGGCACGGGGTTTTGATCCTACTACATGTTCTGACTGTGGGAGCTTAGCCAGTTTGGATGTTCACCTTCCTAGACATTGACGGAGGGGGGAGTACCTTGGACTTTCCACAGGGCAGGGAACTCTGACTGCTCTTTGGACTGGAGAGGGAGGGGGAGAGGAGTGGGTGTAGGGGAAGAGTTTTGGGAGGAGGGGGAGGGAAATGGGAGGCTTTGGGTAGGCAGAAACTTTTTTTTTTCCTTTTCTGAATAAAAAAATAAAATAAAATAAAAAACGAAAAAAAATGGGGCACTGATCTGAACAGAGAATTCTCAACAGAACTTCAATTGGCCAAAAGACACTTAAGGTCATGCTCAACTTCCTTAGCGATCAGGGAAAGGCAAATCAAGACAACTTAAGATACCATCTTACACCTGTCAGAATGGCTAAAATCAAAAACACCAATGATAGGCTTTGCTGGAGAGGTTGTAGAGAAATGGTACACTCATCCATTGCTGGTGGGAATGAAAACTTGTGCATCCACTCTGGAAAGCAGTGTGGTGGTTCCTCAGGAAATTTTGGATCAAGCTGGCCCTGGACCCAGCAATACCACTCTTGGGAATATATCCAAGATAGGCCCTATCATACAACAAAAGTATATGCTCAACTATG
>NW_004950324.1:2883-3811 GCF_000317375.1 Microtus ochrogaster
TGTGTAACATAGTAGCAATTTTATTAGTGAGTTTGCAAGATGACAGTGCCTCATGTATTCCTGAGTAGGAAATAGTGCTTAACATGGGGAAATACAAGACCCAGTGCTGAAAGCATACTATCCCATTTAATTTTATTTTTTCATCATGATGGGGCAATTTTAGAACACAGTGATTTCTGAGGTGCCAGGAGTTATATTTCTTTCTTTCTTCATTCTAAATAATGTAAATTGTACTGATAATTTTGTTTCTAAACTGTAAGTATAGTGGAGAAGGTTTAAAAATTTTGTCAAGCAGATATAGTAGAATGTGAGAAAGAGAATCATTAATACATAGCCATTGCAAAAGCTATTTATACAAGTGTAATCATTGTAGTTTTTGACTTTCTGTTTATTATTATTTATTTATGCTCCATCCCCTATTCAGTTTTAATAATATCATTTTTCTTCTGTTTTCTCTGTTGCTTCAGAACTCTGCCTAGACTATCTTAATACACTATACAGCTACATATAAAGCTTTTAATCGATAAACAACATCTTTTCCCATTCTACAGTAAAATATAATGACATTTTGAAACTTTCAGGCAAATGGATGGATCTAGAAAAACCATACTGAATTAGGTAACTCAGACCCAGAAAGACAAGTATAATGCCCACTCACTCATCGTGACTTTAAAACATAAAGAAAAAAAATCAGCCTACTGTTCACAGCATCATAGAAGCTAGACAACAAAAGAATTCTACAAGAGCTCTGCCTGGCTCTAAATAGATAGGAAAAAAAGACAAGATCTCATGACAAAATTGGGAACATGAGAGTCACAAAAGAGGATAGAAAGGGAGGTGGGAGGAAAGAGGGGGAGGGGAGAAAATGTATAGCTCAGTAAAATGAATTCTAATAATATTCTGCTATAAGCAAAGGTTGGTTTCTAGC
>NW_004950324.1:5836-6342 GCF_000317375.1 Microtus ochrogaster
TTCTGGGTCCTGTTCTCTCAATTTCCACTTTATTCCTTAGAATGTGTCTCATGCTGAGACTGGTTCTAGTATGGCAGTCCCCAATATCAAGTGATCATTTATTTTCACTTTTCACCACAGCATGGAGACATATACAATTAGCTTCTTGCATGGATGTTGGGATCTGAGCACAGATCCTCACGATTGCACAATGAATGCCCTTACTAAGAAAGCTATATCTCTAGCATGATATTTCCAGTTTTTAATCTTTTCCATTGCTCTTCAACCTTTATTTCTCTACCTACAACCTCTACAACCTCTTTAACATTTGTGGTGTTGAGAATCAAATATAGGGCCTCACTCATCTGTAGTTTATTTCATTAGGCTACAAACTGAGTCTTTGTCTCTTAATTTTGTGAAGTACCTCCATTGTTTTTTTGTGTTCCTGAATAAGTATATTAATATATATTCACATCCAGTATTTTTGAAATCCACCAAAGGTTATTATCTTAAAAAAATTAAACTTT
>NW_004950325.1:0-1791 GCF_000317375.1 Microtus ochrogaster
CCACACGGTCACACGGCCACACGGCCACACGGTCACACGGCCACACGGTCACACGGCCACACGGTCACACGGCCACACGGCCACGCGGTCACACGGCCACACGGCCACAAGGCCACACGGTCACACGGTCACAAGGCCACACAGCCACACGGTCACAAGGCCACACGGCCACACGGCCACACGGCCACACGGCCACACGGCCACTCGGCCACACGGCCACACGGCCACACGGCCACACAACCACACGGTCACACGGCCACACGGCCACACGGCCACTCGGCCACTCGGCCACACGGCCACACGGCCACTCGGCCACACGGCCACACGGCCACTCGGCCACACGGCCACACGGCCACACGGCCACACGGCCACACGGCCACACGGCCACAAGGCCACACGGTCACACGGCCACACGGCCACAAGGCCACACGGCCACACGGCCACACGGCCACACAACCACACGGTCACACGGCCACTCGGCCACACGGTCACATGGCCACTCGGCCACACGGTCACACGGCCACACGGCCACACGGCCACACGGCCACACGGCCACACAACCACACGGCCACACGGCCACACGGTCACACGGCCACTCGGCCACACGGCCACACGGCCACACGGTCACACAGCCACACGGCCACACGGTCACACGGCCACACAACCACACGGTCACACGGCCACACGGCCACACGGTCACACGGCCACACGGCCACACAGCCACACGGCCACACGGTCACACGGCCAGTCCCACAGTAACAGTGAAAGTAAGAAATACAGAAGAAAAGGAAAAAAGCCCAAAGGCAAATGGTAGATGGAATAATTTAAGATATGAGCTAGCTAGAAACAAGACAAGCTAAGGCCATGCATTTATAAGTAAGAACAAGCCTCCATCTGTGTGTATTTATCTGGGAGCTGGGTGGTGGGCCCCCCAAAGAGCAAAGAGTAAAACTAACCAACAACATTTTGACATTCCACATGGAAAATCAAATAACAATTTTATTTATCTATTTATTTAGGTTTAGGTTTTTTTGTTTGTTTGTTTTTTGAGTCAGGGTTTCTCTGTGTAACAGTCCTCCAAATCAGAGATCTGCCTGCCTCTGCCCCCCAAGTCCTGGAATTAAAGGTGTACACCGCCATCACCACTGCCTAGCAAGTTACTTGGGAGGCAGAGGCAGGCAGATCTCTGATTTGGAGGCCAGCCTGGTCTACAAGAGCTAGTTCCAGGTCAGGCTCCAAAACTACACAGAAACACAGTCTTGAAAAACCAAGAAAAAAAGGCAACACATCTTTACATCATTAAAGAAATTTTCCATAGCATAAACAAAAGTAATACACCTTAAAATAATATTCTACAACATAAATAACTTGTTTTACATGAGGCTGATGAAGCCAGGTCTGGTAGGGTACCCTTGTAATCCCAACACTCATGTAGTGGAGGCAGGAGAATCATGAGCTTCCGGCTAGCCTAGCTACATACCAAGACCCTGATTTTTGTTTTTGTTTTAAGAGGACAGAGGCTGAGGCTAACACTCATACAGCTCACTGTACTGTGATGTGCTACTATCACTTCCTATCACCTACCATGCTAAGAGGCATCTCTCATAGTTGATTTCCACCTGGGAGCCTCTGGAGGCCAGGGGTTGGGAGGTTCCTGGCCCCTGACATCACACCTAAAGTTACTCTGTGTATTCTGCAAGTATTAGCCATGCTGGGGGGAGGGTGGCCATAAGCGTCCAAGTATTAGCTATGCTGAGGGGGGAGTGGCCATAAGCATCCAAGTATTAGCCA
>NW_004950325.1:1946-2441 GCF_000317375.1 Microtus ochrogaster
TGTGAGCCACCATGTGGTTGCTAGGAATTGAACTCAGGACCTTTGGAAGAGCAGGCAATGCTCTTAACCACTGAGCCATCTCTCCAGCCCCCTCAAAATATATTTGATGAAAAAAAATTGATAACTCACAGAGATCCGCCTGCCTCTGCCTCCGGAGTGCTGGGATTAAAGGCGTCTGCCACCATCGCCTGTGTGACTTTTGCTTATGCTGTATTTGTTTAACTCTGTGAAGCTGTGGTTCTCTGCTTGTCTAATACAGATGGTCTAATAAAGAGCTGAACAGCCAATAATAAAGCAGGAGCAAGGATAGGCGGGGCTGGCTGCAGAGGGTATAAATAGGGGAAATCTGAGGAAGGAATGAGAGAGCAAGGAGAGAGAATGCTCAGGACCAGAGGCCAGCCACACGGTCACACGGTCACACGGCCACACGGTCACACGGCCACACGGTCACACGGCCACACGGCCACACGGTCACACGGCCACACGGTCACACGG
>NW_004950325.1:5640-6338 GCF_000317375.1 Microtus ochrogaster
GTGGAGATGCAGCTCAGTCAGTAGAGTACTTGCTTAGCATACACAAAACCCTAGAGAGTCCCAGCATTGCAAGGAAAACCAGTTCAAGACCACCCTCCTACACATAGGGAGTTCAAGGACAACCTGGGCTGTGCTTCTGTCCTGGACATTGAACACTCTGAGACAAAACATGATTCCTGCCTTGCAGTATACACCCACGATGCCCCTGGCTGCCTGCTCTGCTGTTCTGTCCCACACACATGGTCACAGAGCCCAACTAGACAAAATCTTGCTCTAGTGATGGAAGTCACAGGGGCCTGCCTGCTCCATGCCCTTTTGGCAGCTTCCTCATCTCCCACCCTGTTGTAATAGAAGCAGCGGAGATGCGTCCCCAGCACCCCGGCCGCCTGCTAGCTTATGCCTCGAAATAATTACACGGACACTGTATTCTTTCAAACCCTGCTTGGCCCATTAACTCTAGCCCTTACAGGCTAATTCTCATATCCCGATCAACCCATCTCTAATAATCTGTGTAGCACCAGTCTTACCGGGAAAGATTCAGCATGTCTGACCTGGAGGCTTGCTTCATCGCGTGCATCTGCCCAGGAGAGGGGAGCATGGCTTCTGCTCCAGAGAGCAGAGCTGTCGAGTCTGAGCTCACTTCCTCTTCCTCCCAGCATTCTGTTCTGTTTACTCCACCCACCTATGTTCTAACCTAT
>NW_004950326.1:0-6336 GCF_000317375.1 Microtus ochrogaster
GATAACAGGTCTGGCCTCATTCATAGCAGGACCCAGGGAGGAGCAGTCCTGCTGAGGTGCTGGAGGAGTGGGCACTGAGGAGTCCAGGGAGCTTGTGTTGCTAAGAAAGTATCTGGGGCTGAGGCCCCTGTCCCCGAGACCAGTGGGCCATCTCCGTCTGTGGGATAGGAGCCTGCCCAGCAGTGGTTGCCCACTAGGGACCCAGTGTTCCCTGCTCCCAGCACCAAGTCCAGAATAGGTGCGGCTGGTAGGGGAGCTCACGTTTGGTGGAGGCACCAGAGAGGAGCTTCAGCAGGCCCTTCTTTTCTTTCTTAATGTCCTTGTCTGGTTTCACAGCTGAGCTTTTCCACATGCTACTGCAGCCCTCTCAGGAGATGTAGGGAGTCCACGGAGGATGGCCACTGTTCAATCACCTGTTGTGGTGCCTCTCTGGGCTTCTTGATCCACACACCGTGAAGCACCCTGGGTTACCTTTCTGGGACTCTTTGCCTTTGGAGTTCTGAGTGTGTATCATCAGGTGAAGAAAATCCACTCGGGTCTGGAGAGAGAGAAAAGTCAATGATGGACATTTGGAGAAAGGGCACAGATGACATGTTCACAGCCTGACAGATGATCAAACCATGAGCATTCTGACAGTAACCACATTTTACCTTCTGATTTGAATCAAGGCGATTTTGCTTCATCTTTTTTATAAATTCGTAGAAAAAGTCCATTAGCCGGTTTGGAAAAATAGAGATACTTAGCATCTCATAAACTGGAGTAAGGAATGGAAACATAACTACAGAGAAAAAAAGAGAAAATATAGTGGAAATCTGCACTGAATTCTTATTCACTTATAGAAATCAAATACAGCTTCTGCTAAGCTCCAGCATCCACTTGTATTTCTTCTATTCAGCTCAAAGGAAGGTACCAAAGTGAGGTTAACAAACACCCGTCTTTATAATAACATCAAAATGTAAAGTACTCAAGATATGGGTGGGAGCAATGGTCAGGGGTGGAGAGCATTTGCTGCTTACAAGGACTCAAGTTTGGTGCCCAGTCCTTGGCATTGAACGGTTCAATGCAACTCCAGCTCTAAGGGATCCGCCTCTCTCTGCTGGACTCTAGAGGCATGACACTCACATGGATACATACACAGACGCATGCATGATTAAAAATAAAACAAAATTAAAAATACTTAAAATAGGAAGAAACATTTTTTTATTATTTGATTACTTTATAGACACATGCAATGAAATAACATTTCCACCCCACTCCCGCTATTCCCTCTGCAGCTTCTCCAGCATCCCCCTCAGACTTCCCTTTCACAACGTCACGTTGTTTAACAACACTCTTATGTCTTCAGTGCTGCCCTCGTGTATGTGGGTGTGGGACCGTCCACTGCAGCATGGGAAACTGAAGAGTGACTCTCTTCCCTGACAGCCATCAACTGCCAAAAGTCCCTCAGAGAGGGGAGGGACCCGGAGAGCATCTCCCACATCTATAGTGGGAGTTTTGTTCGGCTTGATCTAGAGTAGCTTATGTGAGATTGAGGGTGTGAGAGCTATTCAAGTCCAGAAGATGATGTTGCTCCTCACCTTCCAACCCTTACATTCTCTGCACTCCTCTAAAGATAGGAATAAATTTAATAACAGTGCATACTATTTAACTAAAATGGGTCAAAGATCTAGGTCTAAGGTGGGCATGGGGAACACATGCCTTCAGTTCCAACATTCTGGTAGTAGAGGCAGGTGGATATCGGTGAACAATTTCCAGAACAGCCAAGGCAACATAGACCCTGTATCCCCACCTCAAAAAAATTAATAAAAGTTTTCAGGAATATACGGCCCAATTAAGATGAAACTGGGGGGACGTTAATGTTCATAACCTCAGCTCTCACCATGTGATTTAGAGATTAAATCACAGTACTTCATAAAATTGTACATCATACAACTTTAAAACATTTATAAATGCTAAGTTTATTTTAAAATTAAAAAATAATTTAAAAGTGTACTTCAAAGGATTCCATCAAGAACAGTAAAAGCCATCTAAAAAAAGAGAAAGTATACCAATAATATGCCTGAAAAGTGACTGCTATTGGTGATACACACGCCAATCTTACAGCTCAATGACACAATTCAGCTCTGCAGGAGCAAAGGTCGCATGCTGTTTATCTAAGAAAGACAAGGATAGGGAAACCATTAGAAATCTGAACACAGTCAGTCACCTTTTCAGTTGTCACCAAATCTAAACACGGCAATGTTCACAGAAAAGTGATCGAGCCAGGCGGTGGCGGTGCACGCCTTTCACCCCAGTACTTGGGAGGCAGAGGCAGGTCAACCTCTCTGAGTTTGAGGTCAGCCTGGTCCAAAAGAGATTTTTCCATGATAGGCTCCAAAGCTACAAAGAAACATTATCTCAAAAATAAATAAATAAATAAATAAATATATAAAAGTGATCAAAAGGACCTTCATAATTCCCTGCCTTATATGGGAAATATCAGAAATATTATGGAGAAGATAAACTATGGACACGGGATCCCTGATGGCACCAGCCAAGAAAATACAGACACTGGAGCATGGCTGGAGTAGAGAATTCCCTAGGTCATCTAGAGAGAACCTGACCCCTGACACACCCCAGGAGACAACAGATCCCTGTCAGTGTATAGTGAGTGTCTATGGGGGGGGAAGTGTAGTGTGTGCTATGGTGTGATGAGGGCTGATGCCCTTCCCATAGTGAAGGATGGAGATGAGCCGTCCAGCTGGATCATATGAGAACACTGTATTGGAAGGTACAGTCTGGTGGGCAAGGGGCAGAGTCTGATACCTAGATACTTATATGTACTACGCATGCTCTTCCCACGTTAACACCTTACATACATTGTCAGTTTTAGGACATCAAGGGCATCCCTCACCCATACTCATCACGCACTTTTCTAGGGATCAGGCCTAGATAGTCCATTCCTTTTCTGATGTCAAAACACAATGCTGCTTTCTGGACCTGGCAGAGCAGGAGGCACCATCATGGGTGTTGACATCTACCACCACAAGGACCGAAAGGTTCAGCGCAAGGAGCCCAAGAGCCAGGACATCTACCTGAGGCTGCTGGTCAAGCTGTACAGGTTTCCGGCCAGGCGAACCAACTCCACCTTCAATCAGGTTGTGCTGAAAAGGTTATTCATGAGTCACACCAACGGCCACCTCTGTCCCTGTCCCGGATGATCCGAAAGATGAAGCTTCCCGGCCGAGAAAACAAGACGGCTGTGGTTGTGGGGACGGTCACAGATGACGTGAGGATTCTCGATGTGCCCAAACTGAAGGTGTGTGCACTGCGGGTGAGCAGCAGGCCCGAAGTTGCATCCTCAAGGCTGGGGGTAAGATCCTCACCTTTGACCAGCTGGCCTTGGAGTCTCCCAAGGGCCATGGCACTGTGCTCCTGTCTGGACTTCGGAAGGGCAGAGAAGTGTACCGCCATTTTGGCAAGGCCCCAGGAACCCCACACAGCCATACCAAACCCTATGTCTGCTCCAAGGGCCGGAAGTTTGAATGTGCCAGAGGCAGAAGGGCCAGCTGCGGCTACAAAAGCTAACACTGGATCTCACTGTTATTAAAAAAAACATTTGGATGTTGAAAAAAATGCTAAGTATCAGACCCTGCAGTAAATCCATCCAACCCCCGTGTCAACTGAGACATGGTGGCAGCTATCAGGCATTGTGGGACACTCCACCTCCTGTCAGTGACACAGAAGTACTGCTGGCTTCAGGCACACCTGGATGCCTCCTGCCCTGACACATAGGGCTCCTTCCCTGACTGCTGGACACCACACCCGTTCCACCTCACTTGCTCTGCAGGGACTCCCACAAAACCACACACTAACTGCTAGGTATCAGGCCTTGCTGAGCAAACCAGTCCCCACACCTTATATGTGCTCCTAGGCACTGGACCCTGAATGGCACCCACTTAACCCCCATTAAGTGCTAGTTATTGTCATGCTGGATAATCTGCCACTCTGCCACAAACCCACTGCTATTGCTTGGGCCCCAAGGGGTACCATCACACCATGGAAGGTCCACATACACTGACAGGTACCAGGCCCTCTTCTACATCCCACCATACAGGTGACATTCTCCAGTGTTGATTATAGTCCCTGCAGGATACCTCCTGACATCAACCCATATATAATTTTAGGATATCAGACCTGCTGGGTACAAACATTCAGGCCATCGCAACTCCTATAATGGTAGTTGAAGGCCCTTTAAACATACACACATCACTCTGCAGCAGCCTCAAATACGTTGCTACGGTCAGGCCCTGGTAACACTTCCAAATGCCTTGTGCACATTCTGAAATGTCAGGTATCCCAGGATAGCTGACCAACCACTGCCAAATATTAACTCTAATATTAACAGGCCTGGATGGACACTAATTCACCACTCTGTAAAAGGGGTGGCAGGCTATGTCCCTCCACCCAGCTAGCTTTACACTTGAAATAATTTACACGGAAACTGTATTCTTTTAAACACTGCTTGGCCCATTAGCTCTAGCCTCTTACTGGCTAATTCTCACATCTTGATTAACCCATTTCTAATAATCTGTGTAGCACCATGAAGTGGTAGCTTACCAGAAAGGATCTTAACCTGCATCCATCTTGGAGAGGAGAGCCATAGCCTCTGCCTGGAGAGGAGAGGCATGGCGTCTGCTCACTTCCCTCCTTCCCAGCATTTTGTTCGGTCTACTCCACCTATCTAAATTCTGCCCTATCAGGCCAAGCAGTTTTCTTTATTAATTAACCAATGAAACAACAGATAGACAGATGACCCTCCTCCATCAAGCTAGCTTATGTTTACCAGGTATGGGGCACAGCAGGACACCCCTTCTACTGCTCCCCAGTGGTGTGTATTCATCAGGCTCCTTGCACACCCCACCATCCATGTGACCACACAGCTCCTTCTAGGTATCAGGTCTTGTTTTACCTCCTGCCCCACATGGACCACAAATATCAGACCGTGCTGGGAGCTTCTGCTCCTGTCACTCACAAAATTACCTGCCATGTGTTTGCCTTGCTGGACATCCTTCCTCTGAGCATGCCTCACCCAGTGCTAGGCTTCGACTTCTTCTGGACTCCTCCTCCAAGCACACAAGCTGCTCTGCATCAGGACCTACTACTAGTTACTGTGCCAGGCTGTACATAGCCTCAATTGTAGCGGCATAGAGAGTGATGCGTGTCACATCCTCCTGACCACAACCTACAAGTGACATGCTAAGAGTCAGACCAAGCTTGTCACACACCCTCACCATGCCCTGCTGGTTAACAAACGCTGCTGTATTTCATGCCCTGAAGAAACCATGTCACTACGAAACACAAGCTACTAGGTAGCAGGCCCTATTGACACACCTGTGACTACACTGCCATCCATACAATGCTGGGCATTAAGAATGACCTCACATCCACAGTCCTGCTACCACACACAATACAGGGGTTGACATGGAGGGTTCAGAAGGATCAGAATATGCAAGTGCATACAGGACTGCAGCAAGGTGTCCCACCATTGTCGTCAAAGACATCCATGATTGAGGAAGGTCATTGGCTAATAGAGAAACTGCCTTGGCCCATTTTATTGGTTAGAATATAGGTGGGCGGAGTAAACAGAACAGATTGTGGGGAGGAAGAGGAAGTGAGCTCAAACTCGATAGCTCTGTTCTCTGAGGCACACGATGAACCTCCGACCCAGGATGGACGTAGGCTAGAATCTTCCTGGTAAGCGCACCTTGGGGTGCTACACACATTATTAGAAATGGGCTAGTCCAGGTGCGAGAGTTAGCCAAGAGCGGCTAGCTATAATGGGCCAAGCAGTGTTTAAAAGAATACAGTTTGTGTTTTGTTATTTCTGGTGTAAAGCTAGCCGTGCGGGAGCCGGGCTGTGGGAAGGGGCCCACAGCCCAATACAACACATCCACACATACATGGTGAGGGGCCGGGGCTTGCCAGGAATACCCTCTTCTATAGCCAATGCCAGACACGCATGGCAAGGTGTCATGTCCAGCTAAGTGAACCCTTCCCCACAGTAGCCATTCTTCCTACACAGCCAGGTATCAGGTCCTCCAAAGGATCCCCCACCTTCAGTTGTCCCCCTAAACTGAGGATTAGATGTCAAGTACTCTCAGGGACTCCCTTAATTATAGGCAAGACCCCCACCCATATACATAGACATATAGGACTAGGTGTCATGTTTTTCTATCCTTCCCTCCCTTTACAAAGTCCCCGATACACAATTAGTGTCAGGATCACTAGGTATACCTCCCAACAGTCGGAGTCTCATAGACATGGTTATGTGTCAGGTCCTCCTCAGAAACACCT
>NW_004950327.1:0-1192 GCF_000317375.1 Microtus ochrogaster
GAAACCATTGTTTCAGTTATTTCAAGGAAATGTAAGAAGTGAGACCAGTGTTCCTTTTCACTGTAGAAGCTTTACATTGAAAGATAATCACGGGTTTGCTAGTGTATGAATTTCATGAAATACTGTTGTGAGAAACGCACATATGTTTCTCTTAAAGAGAAGCCATAGTATCATATACGTCAAAGTATGTAAGAAGAGAGACCAGTGTTCCTTTTCACTGTAGAAGCTTTACCTTGAAAGATAATCACATTCTTTTGAAAGGGTATGAAATTTAGAAAATGCTTTTGTGAGAAACACAATTGCGTTTCTTTGAAGAGAAGTGCTGTTGTTTGGGAAATGTCAAGCTACTGTTAGAAGTGAGCCCAGTGTTGCTTTTCACAGTAGAATCTTTAATTTGAAAGATAATCACGTTTTAGCTACTATATGAATTTCATGAAATGCTTTTGTTCGAAACGCACATGGGTTTCTCTGAAAGAGAAGCCATTGTATCAGATACTTCAAAGTATTGTAAGAAGAGAGACCAGTGTTCCTTTTTACTGTAGAAGCTTTACCTTAAAGATAATCACATTCTTTTAAAAGGGTATGAACTTCATAAAATGCTTTTGTGAGCAACACACTTGTGTTTCTCTGAAGAGGAGTGCTGTTCTTTGGGAAATGTCAAGCTACTGTTAGAAGTGAGCCCAGTGTTGCTTTTCACAAGAAGCTTTACTTTGAAAGATAATCACGTTTTTGCTAATATATGAATTTCATGAAATGCTTTTGTGAGTATCGCACATTTGGTTTCTTTTAAAGAGAAGCCTTTGTTATGGAAAAGTATTGTAAAAAGTGAGAAGCCATTGTATCAGATGATTCACGTTCTTTTGAAAGTGTATGAGTTTCATGAAATGCTTTTGTGAGAAACACACATGGGTTTTTCTTAAACAGAAGCCTTTGTTTCAGTTATGGAAAAGTATGGTAAAAAGTGAGATCAGTGTTCCTTTTCCATGTAGATGTTTTCCTTGAAAGATACTCACATTCTTTTTCTAGTGTATGAATTTCACGAAATGCTTTTGTGAGAAACACACATTTGTTTTTTCTTAAAGAGATGATTCAAAGTATTGTAAGAATTGAGACCAGTGTTCCTTTTTACTGTAGTAGCTTTACTTTGAAAGGTATTCACGTTCTTTTGAAAGTGTATGAGTTTCATGAAATG
>NW_004950327.1:2473-3901 GCF_000317375.1 Microtus ochrogaster
TGCTACTGTATGAGTTTACTGAAATGCCTTCTTGAGAAACGCACATTGGGTTTCTCTTAAAGAGAAGCCGTTGTATCAGATATTTCAAAGTATTATAAGAAGTGGAACCAGTGTTCCTTTTCACTCTAGAAGCTGTACTTTGATAGATAATCACGTTTTTCTTAAAGAAAAGCCATTGTATCAGATATTTCAAAGTATTTTATGAATTGAGACCAGTGTTCCTTCATACTGCAGTAGCTTTGCTTTGAACAATAATCACGTTCTTTTGAAAGTGTATGAATTTCATGAAATGCTTTTGTGAGATACGCACATATGTTTCTCTTAAAGAGAAGGCATTGTTTCAGTTATGTCAAAGAAATGTAAGAAGTGGGACCAGTGTTCCTTTTCACTGTAGAAGCTTTAATTTGAAAGATAATCATGTTTTTGCTCTTGTATGAATTTCATGAAATGCTGTTGTGAGGAACGCACATATGTTTCACTTAAAGAGAAGCCATTGTATCAGATACATCAAAGTAATGTAAGAAGAGAGTCAAGAGTTCCTTTTCACTGAAGAAGCTTAACTTTGAAAGATAATCACGTTCTTTTGAAAGTGTATGTATTTCATGTAATGCTGTTGTGAGAAACGCACATGGGTTACGCTTAAAGAGAAGCCTTTGTTCAGTTATGGAAAAGTATTGTAAAAAGTGAGTCCAGTGATCCTTTTCAATGTAGAAGCTTTACTTGGAAAGGTATTCACATTCTAATGAAAGGGTATGCATTTCATGAAATGCTGTTTTGAGAAACGCACATATGTTTCTCTTAAAGAGAAGCCATAGTATCATATACGTCAAAGTATGTCAGAAGAGAGACCAGAGTTCCTTTTCACTGTAGATGCTTTACTTTGAAAGATAGTCATGTTCTTTTGAAAGTGTATGAATTTCATGTAATGCTTTTATAAGAAACGCACTTTTGTTCTTCTGAAGAGAAGAGCTGTTGTTTGAGAAAGTAAACTCATTCTTAGAAGTGATTCCAGTGTTTCGTTTCATTGTAGAAGCTTTGCTTTGAAAAATAATCACATTCTTTTGAAAGAGTATGAATTTCCTGAAATGCTTTTGTGAGAAACGCACATGCGTTTGTCTAAAGAGAAGAGCTGTTGCTTGGGAAATGTCTAACTATTATTAGAAGTGAGACCAGTGTTGCTTTTCACTGTAGAAGATTTAGTTTGAAAGATAATTACGTTCTTTTGCTAGTGTATGAATTTCATGAAATGCTTTTGTGAGAAACGCACATTTGGTTTTTTTTTAAAGAGAAGCCATCGCTTCAGGTATGTCAAAGAAATGTAAGAAGTGAGACCAGTGTTCTTTTTTACTGTAGAAGCTTTACTTTGAAAGATAATCACGTTTTTGCTAGTGTATGAATTTCATGAAATGCTGTTGTGAGAAATGCACA
>NW_004950327.1:4730-6335 GCF_000317375.1 Microtus ochrogaster
TTGTGTCAGTTATGGCAAAGTATTATAAAAAGTGATACCAGTCTTCCTTTTCACTGTAGATGCTTTACTTGAAAGATACTCATGTTCTTTTGCTAGTGTATGAATTTCATAAAATGCTTTTGTGAGAAACGCACATATGTTTCTCTTAAAACAAGCCATTGTATCAGATATTTCAAAGTATTGTAAGAATTGAGACCAGTGTTCCTTTTCACTGAAGTAGCTTTACTTTGAACGATAATCACGTTCTTTTGAAAGTGTATGAGTTTCATGAAATGCTTTTGTGAGAAACGCACATGGGTTTCTCTTAAAAAGAAGCCATTGTTTCAGTTATGTCAAAGTATTCTTAGAAATGAGAACAGTGTTGCTTTTCACAGTAGAAGCTTTACTCTGAAATATAATCACTTTCCTTTGAAAAGGATACGAACTTCATGAAATGCTTTTATAAGAAACACACTTGCTTTTCTCTAAAGAGAAGAGCTGTTGTTTGGGAAACGTCAAAGTATTCTGAGAAGTGAGAACACTGTTCCTTTTCAGGGTAGCAGCTTTACTTTGCAAGATAATCACGTTTTGCTTGTGTATGAATTTCACGAAATGCTGTTGTGAGAAACGCATATATGTTTCTCTTAAAGAGAAGCCATTGTATCAGATATGTCAAAGTAATATAAGAAGAGAGACCAGAGTTTATTTTCACTGTAGAAGCTTTACTTTGAAAGATAATCACGTACTTTTGAAAGTGTATGAATTTCATGAAATGCTTTTGTGAGAAACGCACATGAGTTTCTCTGAAAAGAGAAGCAGTATTATTCAGAAACGTGAAAAGTATAGTGAGAAGTGAGAGAACAGCTCTTTACTCTTTATAAGATTTACTTTGAAAGATAATCACGTTCTTTTGAAAGTGTATGAACTTCATGAAATGCTTTTATATGAAACGCACTTGCGTTTCTCTGAAGAGAAGAGCTGTTGTTTGGGAAATGTGAAAGTATTCTTAGAAGTGAGACCAGTGTTGTTTTTCTCTGTAGAAGCTTTACTTTGAAAGATAATCACATTCTTTGGAAAGTGGATGAATTTCATGAAATGCTTTTGTGAGAAACGCACATATCTTCATCTTAAAGAGAAGCCATTGTTTCAGATATGCCTAAGTATTGTAAGAAGTGAGACCAGTGCTCCTTTTCACTGTAGAAGCTTTAACTTGAATGATAATCACGTTTTTATTAGTGGATGAATTTCATGAAATGCTTTTGTGTGAAACGCACATGGGTTTCTCTAATAGAGAATAGCTGTTATTTGGGAATTGACAAACTATTGTTAGAAGTGAGACCATTGTTGCTTGCACTGTAGAGGCTTTATTTTGATAGATAATTACGTTCTTTGGAAAATGTATGAATTATATGAAATGCTTTTGTGAGAAACGCACATGGGTTTCTCTTCAAAAGAAGACATTTTTTCAGTTATGTCTAAGTATTGTAAGAAGTGAGACCAGTGTTCTTTTACTGTAGAAGCTTTATTTTAAAGATAATCACGTTTTTGGAAAGTGTATGAATTTCATGAAATGCTTTTGTGAGAAATGTACATAGGTTTCTCTTATAGAGAATCCATTGTACTAGA
>NW_004950328.1:0-4639 GCF_000317375.1 Microtus ochrogaster
AAACAGGAAGGGCTCCAGTCTCGCGTTCCAATTCATTAGTAAAAACATTCGCCCGAGGCTGTCCCGCCCCAAAAGGCGGGGTCTCTCTACACCTACCTCTTTGATTTAATTGTAGTGGGGCAATCTGATCTCCGTGTTGCGCGCGGTCCCTACAGCCTGCTGCTGGGATGGTGCCCGCCGCCAGCAGCCTGTGTCCTCTGCTGTCGCTCTGGTCCCAGCCGGTTCCCGCCGGCCGTGGTAGGTGTCCTCCGGCCGCGTTCCGCCGCCCGGTGCTCCGACCGTGTTCCCGAAAATCACATTCTTTTGAAAGTGTATGAATTTCATGAAATGCTTTTGTGAGAAACGCACATGTTTTTCTCTTAAAGAGAAGCAGGGTTTTAAGAAACAGGAGAAGTATTGTGAGAAGTGATAGTAGAGTTCTTTTCTCTGTAGAAGCTTTTCTTTGAAAGATAATCACGTTCTTTTGAAAGTGTATGAATTTAATGAAATGCTTTTGTGAGAAGCGCACATGCGTTTCTCTGAAGAGAAGAGCTGTTGTTTGGGAAACGTCAAAGTATTCTTAGAAGTGAGAACCGTGGTTGCTTTTCACTGTAGAAGCTTTTCTTTGAAAGATAATAACGTTCTTTTGAAAGTGTATGAATTTCATGAAATGCTTTTGTGAAAAATGCACATGTATTTCTCTTAAACAGAAGCTATTGTTTGAGATATGTCAAAATATTGTTAGCAGTGAGACCAGTGTTGCTTTTCCCTGTAGAAGCTTTACTTCGAAAGAAAATCTCATTCTTTGTTAATGTATCAATTCCATGAAATGCTTTTCTGAGAAACACACATGCATTTCTCTGAAGAGAAGAACAGTTGTTTATGAAATGTCAAAGTATTGTGAGAAGTGAGACCAGTGTTTCTTTTTACTGTAGAAGCTTTTATTTGAAAGATAATCACGTTCTTTTCAAAGTGTATGAATTCCATAAAATGCTTTTGTGAGAAACACTCATGCGTTTCTCTGAAGAGAAGAGCTGTTGTTTGGGAAAAGTTAAAATACTCTTAGAAGTGAGAACCGTCGTTTCTTTTCACTGTAGAAGCTTTACTTGGAAAGATAATTACGTTCTTTTGAAAGTGCATGAATTTCATGAAATGCTTTTCTAAGAAACGCACATGGGTTTCTCTTAAAGAGGAGCAGTGGTTTTAGAAACGGGAAAAGTTTTGTGAGAAGTGAGAGAAGAGTTCTTTTCTCTGTAGAAGTTTTATTTGAAAGATAATCACGTTCGCTTCAAAGTGTATGAAGTTCATAAAATGCTTTTGTGAGAAACGAACTTGCGTTTCTCTGAAGAGAAGAGCTGTTGTTTGGGAAACGTCAAAGTATTCTTAGAAGTGGGACCAGTGTTTCTTTTCACTGTGGAAGCTTTACTTTGAAAGATACTCACATTCTTTTGAAATTGTATGAATTTCATGAAATGTTTTTGTGAAAAACGCACATGTATTTCTCTTTAACAGAAGCCATTGTTTGAGACATGTCAAACTATTGTTAGAAGTGAGACCAGTTTTGCTTTTCCCTGTAGAAGCTTTACTTTGAAATAAAATCTCTTTCTTTTGAGAGTATATGAATTCCATAAAATGATTTTTTGAGAAACGCACATGCGTTTCTATGAAGAGAAGTGCAGTTGTGTATTAAATGTCAAAGTATTGTGAAAAGTGAGACCAGTGTTCCTTTTCACCTTAGAAGCTTTACTTTGAAAGATAATCACGTTCTTTTGAAAGTGTGTGAATTTCGTGAAATGCTTTTGTGAGAAACGCACATGCGCTATTCTGAGGAGAAGAGCTTTTATTTGGGAAATATCAAACTATTGTTAGAAGTGAGACCTGCAGGGAGCAGGACAGGATGGCCATTGCCAGATGGCATCACATCTTGTCTTGCTGGTTATAAACAACTCCATATTTGGCTATGTGTTTGACAGCTGCCTGTCCCCCACTTCCCATGTGTGCTATGGATAAATGTCTCGATGCAGTCTGGTGTCAGCTGATGATGGCAGCCAATCATAGGGTGACCCCTGTGCCAATTACCTTTATAAGCAGCTGCCATTGTGCCCCCACTCTCTCTCTAGCATTTCTCTCTCTTGTCTCTGTCTCTGTCTCTGTCTCTGTCTCTGTCTCTCTCTCTCTCTCTCTCTAGCGCCTCTTGTCCCTCTAGTCTCTCTCTTGCTCTCTCGTTTTCTGCCCCCCTTTGCTTTATGCTCTCCCTCAACCAAATGCACTCCAGTAAAGCGTGATCTGAGAAGAATCCTCGTGTGTGGTGTGTGTTTCTTCCTCACCGGTCAAGAAGCCCGCCGCAAGTGGTGCCAGAAACCCGGGGTCTTCTGTAGAAGCCCCCGTCAAGTGGTGCCGAAACCCGGGATCTTCAGTTGCCAGGCCAGAGGCCGAAAGGAGGATTCAAAATTCAACACGCGGAGTGGTGACGTCAGTATGCTGATTGTAGTCAGTGGGTGCACCAAATACTCAAGGTAAAAATTGGGGGTCCACAACAAAAGCGGGTTTTCTGCTCTCGCCGGTAAAAGGCAGAGTGGATGTAATAGAGTTGCAACCAAAGCAGACAGTTTAAAGTGTCCACAACAAAAGCGGGTTTTCTGCTCTCGCCAGTAAAAAGCAGAGTGGATGTAATAGAGCTGCGACCAAAGAAGACGGTTTAAAGGGTTTTTCTGCTCTCGCCAGTAAAAGGCAGAGTGGAATTAGTAGAGCCGTGACCAAAGCGGACGGTTTAAAATGAGAGCCGCGGCCAAAGCGGACGGTTTAAAATGAGGACCACGACCAAAGTGGACGGTTTAAGAATGGATTAAAAGAGAGTTTTCTGCTCTCGCTGGTAAAAGGCAGAATGGAATTAGTAGAGCCGTGACCAAAGTGGACGGTTTAAAATGAGGGCCATGACCAAAATGGATGGTTTAAGAATGGGATTTTAAAATGGGCGCTTCAACATCACACCTGATTTTTCTGGCTCTTAACGAGCTGTTAAGGAGCGCTTTGGAGAGATTTTTGGCTGAAGGTGACATAATTGCACCTTGGTTTGCCGTCTCTAGCAATCTTATTAGGTCATCCTATGATAGGCTTGGTAGAAATCTGGATTTTGCCACTAAACAAAGTATGCTAAAGAAGAAAATTATACTCTTTTGGTTTGAGTTACCGAGGCCTCCAGACTATAATGGACTGAACAGCTGCAGCTCCAAGGCCTAGCAGCACTGAGGGTCTATGAACCTGCAAACAAAACCTGCCTTGAGGACCTACAAGTCTTGAATGCTGGGCCACTCCCAGCATGGGCCTCAGAAGCGCAGCATGACCATGATTAGGCTCACCAGCCTGAACGGTTGGACCCAGCTGCTCTGCTCAGTCACGCCTCCAAACACAGGTTCTTATGGTTAAACATTGTATTTAGGCCCAGAAGGGGTATTGCTAAGTTTTGAGGTAAATATTTGCCTAATTTTAAAAATATAGACATAATGGGGGTCCCTCAATGCTGGGGAGACTCTCACTCAGGTCTTGGGTTGGCGTGAGCCCCCCCCACAGGGAGACCTTTATTGCTGAGGTCACGCCTACGTGGCTTTGGTTGCCAGGGGAGGAGTTTGGCCGCTACTGACCTGGGGAGAAAGAATTTTTTAAGAGGCCACAGCCCAGTCGTCCAAAAGCGTCAAAAATTCCAAAAATCCAATGCTGGTTGCAGGGGGACTCCCTGCCTCGGGACCACTCCCAAAGTCATTATCAGGTGGTTCCTAAAACAATAGTACCTACAGAGGAAAACTCCCTGTTTCTCAAGATTATTCTCAAGATATGGTCTGGCTTTCTCTTGGGATAGTTCTCGGGAACCACACCTTCCCCTAGTTTCTAAAACAGTGCAATGCTAATCTCAATGGGGAGGATCACTGTTTATTAGGATTGTTATCAGGATTGCAGTCTGGTTTTGTCTTTAGCTAGTTCCTGTTGCTAAACAGTCTGGCCCTGGATTTTTGATTTTTCTCTTCTTGATGGAGGAGTCTGGTTTTTCAATACGATGTGTGATCCAAAGGTGGCTGTGTCAGTTTACACTTCCACCAATGGAGCTTTTTCTTTATAAGGTAAAATCTCAGAATTTTGGTTTGCATTTCTCTGAGGGCTAAAGGATGTTATGTTCAAACATTTTTTAAATGTCTCATTCATTTTTAAGTTCGTCTATTGAGAGTTTTCAATTTAGGCCTAAAACAAATATTTTTATTGGATTAATTTTTAATAACTAATTTCCTGAGTTCTTCATATATTTTTAAAATGGGTAAAAAATGGTTTGACAAAATATTGACTATGATCAATGTTTCTTATACTAAATAATAGATTCATTGATAATTTTAAGGTTGATTCCTGGACAATTATGTTTACCTTTTTGCACCCCCCTAAATAGGGGTCAATCCTAGAGGGCTACCACCTAATGCGTTGTGGCAAATGGATGTTACCCATGAGCCTGAATTTGGCAAATTAAAATATTTACATGTATCAGTGGATACCTTTTCCAACATTATTCATGCCACGCACCTAGCGGGGGAAAAAGGGTAACTCATGTAAAAACACATTGCCTTGAGGCTTGGGCTTCCTGGGGAAAACCCCTGCGCCTTAAGACAGACAATGGCCC
>NW_004950328.1:4980-6331 GCF_000317375.1 Microtus ochrogaster
TGGTGGCAAGATCCAGGGGAGCTATATGTGTTTTTCCACAGGGCCAAGAGGCTTTGCTTTGGGTTCCGAGCCGGCTGACACACATGATCAAGGAAGTTCCTAAGGATGAGGCTGAGTCTCTAAAAGAAGATCCTGCTGACATCCCTGATGAAGTGTATCCAGGGGAAGGCAGAACACAGTTGGGGAATCCTGTCAGCCTTCCCAAAGGCGATGCTTGTTCAGCATGATGCTACAGTTTTCCCCAGATTTTTACCACCAATAGAAACCTTGATTTACCATTTTTAATGTATAAGTCTAAAGTGACCCCTTTAGAAAAAGCGTGTAACATTGCAGAGGAGGGGTCCCGGTGCTTTCAGTTGCATGAGCATGTTTTTGGCAAGCTGCCTGGGTGGCTATGTGTTGTGTCTGAGGTTGGTATGCCGCCTTCAAGCCCAGACCAATAGGGATAAGGCTATATTGGGACAAGGTTATAATCTCTCTGGATTTGCTATCCTGGAGTGTGGCTCCTCCTCCCAGATATGGTTGTCAGCACTAAGAGACGCTTAGGGCTTCCATCATGCACAGCCTATGCACCCCATGGGATCTATTGATCCATTGCGCTTGGGTAGGTGTGCAGATGTAGTTTCCTGCTACACAGCCTTTGCACCCCCAGGGTTCCTCGAGTACCCATTGCACAGGGGAAGGTGTGTCCATGGAGAATATCTTCCATCCTCGATCGACCAACACATCATGAGGTGGGGGTCAGATTGGATGACGTTAGTCCTGTGCTCATTGATCACAAACAATAAGGAGGAACTGAAGGGAGCCGGACAGGATCGCCATTGCAAGATGGCACCACATCCTGTCTTGCTGGTTATAAACAACTCCATATTTGGCTATGCCTTTGACAGCTGCCTGTCCCCTGCTTCCCATGTGTGCTATGGATAAGGGTCCCTGGGCCTATCTCAATGCAGTCTGGTGTCAGCTGATGATGGCAGCCAATCATAGGGTGACCCATGTGTCAATTCCCTTCATAAGCAGCTGCCATTTGTGACCCCACTCTCTTTCCTGTCTCTCGCTCTCTCTCTCTCTCTAGCGCCTCTTGTCCCTCTAGTCTCTCTCTTATTCTCTCGTTTTCTGCCCCCCTTTGCTTTATGCTCTCCCTCAACCAAATGCACTCCAGTAAAGCGTGATCTGAGAAGAATCCTCATGTGTGGTGGGTGTTTCTTACTCACCGGTCAAGAAGTCTGCCATGAGTGGTGTGGGAAACCCGGGGTCTTCGGTAGAAGCCCCCCTCACACCATGTTGCTTTTCACTGTAGAATCTTTATTTGAAAGATAATCACGTTCTTTTGAAAGTGGATGAATTTCAT
>NW_004950329.1:0-3484 GCF_000317375.1 Microtus ochrogaster
TTTATTCCCTTCTCAGATCTTTGACGGAGTTGAAGATTATATAATTGTAGTTACTCTCTACATTATTTAGACTCCTTGAGATAGAATGTTTAGCAAAACTTTTGTTCTCAATATTGCTTGTAATATTTATTATTTGTTATTATTATATATAGTTGTATTTGGTTTAGTTCTGTCTTATTTAGACAAAAAGGGGAGATATAGGGATAAGTCCCGCCCCTTAAGGGGCGTGTTCTCCTCGGGCTAATGTTTGCATATAAATTTGGCAAGCGTGCTCCCAGCTTTCCTGGTTTCCTTGGGAACAGTGGTTCTGTAAGTCTATTAAAACTGTATATATATATATATATATATATATTTACAATCTGTCTGCATTTGTTTACGCCGTTACACTGTTAAAAATTTCAAGATATAGATAGAAGGAAATATTGCAGCTGGGATAATAACTTTTATCAATTGAATGCTCTAATTGCATTAGTTTTTAACTTGGATAGTCACACAAATATTTTATTTGTGGAAATATAACTGCTTTCATACATTCTACAAAATGACATCTTGTAATTGAGAACCCAAACTTGTGTTTTAGCATTTTTTTCCTCCACATGCAAATGAAATCATGGGTAGTCCAAGACTTTGGCCATCTCATGGTGCATGGTTTTGTGTTTTAATTTGCTTTAGTTAGCACTTATTTATTTCTTGCAGGATACCATATTTTTTAAGTAGTTTATCAACCTAGAACCCACACAAAAGTTCAAGACAGCATCCACACCAGTGTCAGAACTGGAGGAATGGCTTTGTTATTATTACTTCTCTAATAAACTCCCCTTAAACAAAGACTTTCATGTTTTAAATAAGAATTGTCTTATGTATGTATTGGATGTGGAAACTCTTATGTAATTTATTTGCTCTGTGTGGTAATAAATAGATGTTTTACTTTTTGAGGTTATAATATATTACAACATTCTCCCTCCCCTTTCCTCCATCCATGCATATGTGTATATATAAATACATGCCTTAATACAAATTGCTCACTCTGTGTAATATTACTTGTATGTATGGTTTCAGGGATGGTCATTTGGTATTGGATAGCCAATTGGTGTGTGTTGTTCCCTGACAAGAACAGTTATTCCCAATCTGTGTACTCTATACTTACCTATAGATTTTGCATTTGGTTGAGCTTCCCCATCCAGTTTTGCAGGTTTGTTAATATCATTTTTTTCAGCTCATATTTAGGCAGTCTTAGTGATGAGACTCTGTGGGGGTAGCTTTTAATATTACAAGAACACATATTCCCATAGCATACTCCTTTATCCTCTGGCTCTTACAGTTTGGCCCCTTTCCTACAATGTTCCCTGAGCCTTATGTGTGGGAGTCTTGTTGATGTGTCTGCTGGAAATGGATTCCAAGATTCTACATTTTGATTGGTTATGGTTTTCTATAGTTTTGCAAATAGAAGTTCTCTTCATGAGATGTGAAGACCATACTTATCAGTGGGTATAAAGACAAACATTTAAATTGCTGCTAGGGATTATGCTGATTTAGTAAAGCCGTAGATGTAGGTTTACTCTCAATGTCCATGACTTCACTTGCTCTTGACTATATTGAGATATAATTTCCCTGATCTTTACTTGTTGGAATAGGACTTTCCATTTTGGCCCCCTTTATAAAGACTATTGTCTAGATCATAAGTGCTCTTTTACAATCAACTATCCAAAGTCATACCCAGGGATGTCGAGTTCTAAATGAATTTTCCAAGGATGCCCAAGAATCAAGACAACATTCTCCCAATTGTGCCAAAAATTCATATCACTCTCACATGCAAATTCCATCCACCATATCTCAATTGACTTATTAGAACGAGGCTCAAATATTCATAGCAGCTCTTAAATATCACCTAAATCCAATAAGAATCAGTTCCAAGTTACAATTCATTCTGGGGCAAATTGTTCTCAATTTTGAAACAATGATCAACATGTCATGCATTTCCACATGTACGAGTGCAATTGGCACAGGGAATAAAATTCATTACCCAAAGGGAAAATTGGAAATGTAAAGAAGAAATAGATCCCTAGTTGATTTGTTTCCTAACATGAAAACAGCATCAGCCATCAGGGTTAATAATTAATACTCCTTGGGTTCATGCTGAACCTCCTGGCACCCTTGGAAAGAAGTTACACCTTATGTCCCCATGGGCTGGGTGCCTCTACAACTTTATTAAGTAAAAATTGGACTCTCAAGCTTCCAGGCAGCTCCTTCACCCACAATTTGTCTGGGTGCTTTTTACAGTGAGGACCTCGTGGATGCAGGTGTGAATCTGTGGATTTCCCTGAATTGGGAACAGATGGCTCTACAAGGCTTCATCCCTAGTGGGTACCATATCTCCATTCATGAATCCAATGGGCTCTGATCTGGAGGGTCTGTGTGTTCATCTTGCCCTTGGTTCTCCATCTTCTGGTTCTTGTACTTAAAGACACTACACTTTGGTTTTTCTTGAAAATGGTTAAATTATTTCTTCTCAGATAGTCACTTGGCCACATTCTTAGTATGCTCTCCATTGGTGAAACTACTTCTTTAGATATCCGTTCCAAGACTTACTTAAAAGTATAATTTGTAATAACAATAAATTCAGAATTTTTCTAATATGCAAGTTTTGCTTCTCTTGTGGATAATGATTCCATTTAAAAAATCACTTTGCTTTTTAAATATTTTCCCTTAAATATATAAAAGAAACAAGGCTTCTTTTGAAGAACTTCACATAAAAATTACCTCAGTAAAATACTCATTTTAACCACTTGAAGTTCCACCTAATATTAGGCTAAATACAGGATCCTTCTAGTTTTATTCCACACTTTAGAACGCATGAATTCCCCTTCCCCAATCACAAGTTCCTCTGGGGAAAAAAGAATACTTCCCTTCCTATTTCTATCCCCTTGATCTCATTCAGTTGTCTTTTTTTCCTCTAGGTAAGAATTCAAGTACTATACTGAATAAGTATGGAGATAGTGGACAACCTTATCTGTCCTGATTTTAGTGGAAATGCTTTGAGTTTCTCTCCATGTAGGTTGATGGTGGCTGTGAGCTTCCTGTAAACTGCCTATATTACCTGAAGCTATGTTTATTGGATCCATAGTTTCTCCTGTACTTTTATTATGAAGGAGTGTTTGGTTTTTTTCAAAGGCCTTGTATGCATCTAATGAGATGATCATGTGGATTTGGCCTTCAGTCTGTTTGTAACTTGAATTATAGCTATGGATTTACATTTGTTGAGCCTTCCCTGCATCCCTGGGAAAAAGTCTGATTGATCGTGGTGGATGATCTTTTTTTTTTTTTCAAGTGCTCTTGAATTTGGATTTCAAGTATTTCATCAAGGAATTTCTTCGTCTATGTTCATATAGTTTGTTGTTGTTGTTGTTGTTGTTTTGTTTTTCGAGACAGGGTTTCTCTGTGGTTTTGGAGCCTGTCCTGGAACTAGCTGTTGTAGACCAGGCTG
>NW_004950329.1:4269-6328 GCF_000317375.1 Microtus ochrogaster
CTAAACACCAACCCAGCTGCAGTGCTCACGGTACCGGAGAGCATTCTGTGTACCACAGAGGAGACAGCTAAACACCAACCCAGCTGCAAGACCTTTGGTCAACAATGGTGACAGGCATGCATGATAATGCGGGTGCAATAATGGCAAAAGGTTGTGGTAGTACCCAATAACTATATGATTAAATTTAAAACCCACACCATGAGATGAAAGCCATGCCTGACACTGTTTGGGTGTCCAAGAACCTGAGACTAGATAAATCATGGATCTTGGAGAAAACCAAATATCACTGCTCTGACTGAGGAATATAGGGATAAATTACTCCTAGGGGCATTCAGCTCTACTAATATATTAGTTCCTCTCTCAACCATCATCAGAGAAGCTTCCTCCTGTTTTAGATGGGGATATATACAGAGACCCACATCTGGACAAAGTACAGATAATGAAAGACTCTGGAACATTCAGTCCTAAATATACTGTTTCAATTAAATCTCTCCTCTTTGACTCAGAGAACTGTATGGAAGAAAGAGCAAAAAGATTGTGGGATCTAATGGGGGTGGAAGACACTAAAAAGAAAACAAAACAAATTTTCTAGACACAACAGGATGGATGTACATATGAACTTACAGGAAATATGCAATCATACACAGGACCTGAAGAGGACTAAGCCAGATGGAGTCACAGTGCTATGTGTGGAAGCAGACATACATCCCCATTCCTAACCCAGAAGCTTCCCTCAATAGAGAACCACTAGCAAAGGAAAAAATTAGTTTCTCTAATGGAGTCTTACTGGCTAAAAATAGCAGGCCCTATGCCCAGCAATAGATGACTAACATAAAATGAACTTGGGGGTATTTTTGGAAGGATTTTGTCTAATAATGCCTTGTCCATGCATTTTTTTCCTACATATTTTCTGCTTATATTTTATGGTTTCTTATTTTATGTCTTTCTGGGATTTCTGTGTGCATGAATGTGTGCATCTCTGAGTCTACATGTTTCTTGTGAATTTGAAGTGGAGTGTCTCTTCTTTCTGCTCATCTGTTTTTATCCCATGCATTTTTTCAATTTTATGTTACTTTATTTTTTCTTATCTTTTTTCTTTTCTTACATGCTTGTTTGTTTTCTAATGATAAAGAGAGAGAGAAAGAGGGGTGTGGATATGGGTAAGTGGGGAGACAGAAAGATGTGGGAGGAATTGGGAGAGAAAAAATGGGAAACAGAATATATCATATAAAAAATTCTACTTTTATTTGAAAAAAAGAAGAACAAAACTATTTTCTTTATTTTGCCAAAGACTCACAACACCGCTCAGTTAACAGTCACTCATGTGTGTGCTACAGTGTGAAGTGTTCTCTAAAATGTCTCATTTATGAGTCCTCACCGAAAAATTCCTAAAGGACACTCATGACTTCCCTTAGGACAATGGGATGATTCATACTTTGCACCTCAGGACTCTTCCAGTTTCTAATAACCCAGATACAAAGGTTCTTCTATACTTTAGATACTAGCTACAACAGTATTCCCACATCTCCTTTTCATATTTATAACTGAATGCACCTGTATTCTCATAAAAAATATTTTATGCTGAAAGACATAGATAAATAAAATCAAAGTATTTACAACAATTGCAAATGATGAGAAAGCAAGGAATAGGTTGTTGGTGTTGGGACTTTGATGCGTGTCTGTGTCCTTATTGGTCAACAGCACTTTCTCACACTGTCCTAACGTAGTAAAATAAGTGGCATGACTTTTCCGACTCCCTAGGAAAAGACATTAATCCAGCCATATGAAAGTCACTGCATTTGTCAAAGGCTCCACATACTGATACCATTGATTGGGATGTCAGGATTTCAAGATATGAACTTGGGTGTCATATTCCCATAAGAGGAGGGCATAGTAAAAATATATCATATTTAAAACTTCTTTAAAACAAGGTTGTGCAGTGACAACATATTAAATGCAATGTATTGAGCAAAGCAAGAAAATATCAAATTCAGTGTTTAAAGAGAGTAAAGCTGTCACTTGAAAAGCGTTAGTGGCTCCCCCATCTCCTTCTGCAGGG
>NW_004950330.1:0-3293 GCF_000317375.1 Microtus ochrogaster
TATCAGGGCAAGCAGCTTCTTTATTTAATTAACCAATGACCTTCCTCCATCAGACCAGGTCTGTCTTAGGTTGCAGAAGTGCAAATTCACATCTTACCCATCATCAAGAACACTTGCCTCAGCACACAAAGCCTCTGTCTTAGGCTGACTGTGACAGGCTCCTGTCTTACCCATCTCTGGCTCACTGTAGCATGTTGATCCAGACTGTGCTCAGAGTAAGCCCGCTCACTTGGACAAGCATTAGCTGCTTAGCAGTGATATTAAAGCACAATCTGTTGTTGCTGTTGACACCTGTTATAAAGGCAGAGCAACAAAAAAAAAAAAAACAAAAAAAACCCTCCAGTTATGAGAGTCCCTAGGGCGACAGTCCCAGACCAGCTCTTCAGCAAGCCTAGGCCATAAAGAATGCCGTTAGTTAGCAAATCTGTGGAAATAGGAGGAACAGGAGTCTTGTTAGTATTCAACAGACTGGCGGTAGCACTCAGGTTTCTGACTGGCTGGGGCTGGCACAAATGTGACCTAAGGAAGGGGAGCAACTGTAAATCTCTGTAGCATATCCCTCTTTAAATGTAAACAAACATTTATAGACAACATTTGGGAATATTGGTGTAGTTCTCTCCAAATTGCTTCCTGCTTTTTGTTGGGGGAAGTAATTTTTGGGGGGTATTCACAGCAATCTTTCGGGGGGGTCTTGATCCATACAACAACATTAGTCTGGAATTAATCCACAGGTTCTCATCTTCTGTGGAGACAAAAGAAGAACCTCTTTTCTAAAGCAACATATCCTTAGACCCAAATTCTGAAGTCAAGATACCTTTATGCTGGTTTATCTTAGCAGCCCATACAATAAAATGTCTCTCTGTACTTAGCTCCTTCATAGTCAAAAAATTCAAAGAAAACACAACAATATACATAATCCAGACTTTCTGTTTATTTTCCACCTTCATGTGGCTTGTTTTTCTGTATTTTTACTCTTCTTCTTCTCATTCCCAAGCCTATGTACATTTTTCTCTTTTAATCTCTGTACCCTGCTTTTTTCAGTAGTACCTGCAACTCCTTTACATGAGCAGATTTGGAAAAATCTGCCCCCATCCTTACAATTTACCCTCTCATCTTCTCTTTGTTACTTACCTGTGTGCCAGCCTTCTGGAGGGTGTCCCTCAGAGGTGTCCCTAGTTCCCAATCCCAGTCAGGCCCTACAGGAGCCCCTCCTCACACCAAACCTCCTAGGGACCATGCTTCTTGGTGTGGACAGGATCCCCTTACCTCTTTCCCACAGCCTCTTTCAGCCTCTCCTGTTGACCCAGCTCTATCCCTCTCTTTCAAACACCAGGAGACCTACAAGCTTCCCTAAGATGCAGAGGTCCACACACAGAGCAAAAGGAGGCAGGAACCAGAGCACCCACTCGTCAGCAACCACCTGTCCCATCCCAACCCCAGATGCCTAGACACCACCAGAACCCAGAAATCCTCCTACAGAAGACCTGAGAAATGCAATATAACCAAAGCACAAGACTTCCGAATAGCGAGTGTATGTTCGAGGACCTTAAAGAGACGATGAATAAATCTGTTAATCAAGTCTACGAGAATGGAATGAAATAATGAAAACAGTTCAAGACATGAAAACAGAAATAGGCTCACTAAAGAAAACCCAAACTGAGATAAAATTAAAAACAGAAAATTTAAGAAGTCAAACAAAAACCTCGGGTAAGCCTCACCAACAGCATACAAGAGATGGAAGAATCACAGATGCTAATGACAAGGTAGAAGAAATAGATACCTCGGCCAAAACAAATGTAAAACCTAAAAAACTCCAGGCACAAAATAGCAAAGAAATGTGGGACACTATGAAAAGGCAAAATTTAGGAATAATAGGAATAGAGGAAGAAGAAACACAGGCTAAAGGCACAGAAAACATAAGAAAACTTCCCTAACCTAGAGGAGATGCCTAACAAGGTACAAGACACATACGGAACACCAAGCAGACAGAACCAGAAAAGAAAATTTCCCAACACACAATAACCAAAACACTAAATGTACAGAACAAAATGTTAAAAGCTGCTTTTAGAAAGGAAAACCTACTAGAATAACACCCAGCTTCACAATGGAGACTCTAAAAAGCCAGCAGAGACAAACTATGAGAACATAGATGCCAGTCCAGACTACTATATCCCACAAAACTACCAATCACAATAGACAGAAGGGGGAAATCCACATAAAACCAAACTAAGCAATATCTATCCACCGATCCAGCTCTGCAGAAGAAAACCTCAATCTGAAGAGATTAACCACACGCAAGAAAACAGAGGAATAAATAATCCCAGGCCTGAAAATCAAAAGGGGGGCACACATTATAACAACAAAATAACAGGGATCAGTAAGTAAGAAGGTAGGGAAGAAATCATATGGCCATTCTAGAGGAGGCGGGGGCTTAAATACCCTGTAGGCTTGTGGGGGTGGGGAGGATGCTCCTCCACTAGCCAGGTTTGTGCCCAAGTAGAATATGCTTGGGACTGAGATTGGGGAGTTGGCAGCTTCAGGAGAGGAACCACCAGAGCTTTGGGCAGTTTTTCTGAAAGGGCAGGTTTGAGGAAAGACGAGAGAGAGAGACAGAGAGAGAGAGAGAGAGAGAGAGAGAGAGAGAGAGAGAGAGAGAGAGAGAGAGAGAGAGAGGCCAGAGCTGGAGATTCCCAGCAAACACCCTTCCTGATTAAATTCCTGGAGAGACTAGAGACACAGGGGACAGAATCAGCATGATGAGCTTGAGTCATAGCAAGTGCACAGCCAACATCAACCTAAACAGAGAAAACTCAAAACGATTTCATGAACTCAGAAACAAGGATGACCACTCTTTCCATACCTACTCAACATAGTGCTTAAGTTTGAGCTGGAGCAATAAGACAGCTGTAGGGACTGGAGAGATGGCTGCTCTCACAGAGGACCAGGTTCTATTCCCAGAACCCACTTGGCAGCTCACAACCATCTGTAACCCTCTCTCACCACAGGAAATCTACAGACACCCTCTTCTGGCCTCTGAAGGTGTCAGGCACACATGTGGTGTACAGCCATATATGCAGGCAAAATACCCACCCATAAAACTTAAAAAACAAGAAAACTAAAGGAGATCAAAGTGAGAGAGCTGGGGAGGGGGCAGGGGCAGACCAGGTTCTCCTAGTAGCCTGGCAGAAACCTAAGCCTTAGTTTCGGTTCACTAAAACGGACAGAGCTAAACAGATAGATAGTCCTCAGAAAAGCCACAGCCTTCTGCTGGCTCCCCCACAGCCTTCTGCTGG
>NW_004950330.1:3710-6318 GCF_000317375.1 Microtus ochrogaster
CCCCTTTGCTGGCTCGGCGGGTACCCCACAGTCTTCTGCTGGCTCGGCAGGTACCCCACAGTCTTCTGCTGGCTTGGCAGGTACCCAACAGCCCCTTTGCTGGCTCAGCAGTCTCCTGATAACTAAAGACAGCTTTCCCTACCCTGCTACTGGAAGGACCCTAACGACTAGGACTTTCCACCAATCAGCCCCCAGACTAATCTTGCCTCTACCAATCAACCCCCAGACTAATCTTGCCTCTACCAACCAGCCCCCAGGCTAATATTTCCTCCACCAATCAGTCTCAGATTAATTCCTCCTCTCTGGGATTCCACTAACTCCACTTAAAAGGAGCTTGTGACCTTCTGGGGGGGTCACCAAGTGCCACCCCAACACTGGAATTAATAAAGTGCTCTTGTTATTGCACATGTGGCTGTTGGTCTTCTTGGGGGCTTCTCTCGGACTCCAGCAATGGGGATACAAATCGGAAAAAAGAAGATAAAGTATCTTTATTTGCAGATTACATTATTTTTATATTTAAAAGACCCTAAAATCACCCACTAGGAATGTCTACATCTAATGGCCACTTTCTACAAAGCAGCAAAATTAATACATGAAAATCAATACCCTTTCTATCTACAAATGACTAAGAGGCTGAGAAGAAAAGCATGGAGACCACAACAGCCTCAAAAATGATAAAATACCCTGAGAAAACTCTAGCCAGGCAAATGAAAGGCTTATGTAATAACAACTTCATTACCACAGCCTGTGAAACCAGATCCCGGATCTGCACCCAGGGTTACAGCAAAGAACACTTCAGAGTGAAAGACCCTCGGAGAGGACCTTTTTTCGGGGAGACCTCCCCAATGCCAAGGAACAGGCCGAGACCGCACGGATGCAAATCGCAAGAGGTTTATTGAATAGGCACAGGTACCTGCGGGCAGCAAGATCTCTCAGAAGACTTGCGCGCCTGCCAACTGGAGGGCGGGCTTTTTATAGGGAAGAGCAAAAAGCAAGTTTTACAAAAGCAAAAGTGTGGTTATTGGTCGATCCGGAATGAGGCGGGGTGTCAGCAAAAGCAAGTTTACAGAAGCAAAAGCATGGTTATCAGAATGAGGCGGGGGGCGGGGGGGGGGCATGACTGTTCCTATCTTATAGATATCCTGTTTTGCAGTCAACCTGCTTTGTTGATGTCCTATCTTACCTATCTTATTGACATCCTGCCTTGCAGTCTTCCTATCTCAAAGACATTCTGCTTCCTCAAGCACATGGGATGTTCTTACGAGAGCAGGCTGGCTGCTGATCCGGAGAATTTTTTTTTATTTTAAAGCAAACAGGACATTCCCCTGGGAGCATGCTAGCTGCGGGTTTTGAGGAGGGGGTCTGTAGAGTCTTTCAAGAGCAGCGGGGTCTTAGGAGAAATTTCCTATCTGTCTGAGGGAAAAGGGGTCGTGGATTTCCAATCCTTGTTCTCCAGTTCCAATCACCAGCCCTAATTCTCTCGTTCTAACTCTCTCGTTCCAATTCTCTCGCTCTAATTTTCAGCGGCTCCTTTGTTCACACAGTTTACATACACACCCAACAGTAAACTTTTGGCAATGAAAAAGATTACCAAACCTACATCTGAGGGAGCTGGGTAACCATGGCAACGCCCGGCTTCAATGTTCCCGATGTACAAACTGAGACCTGCGGCCAGAGGACGTGGTGCCCAGTGAGACAAGATGCTGAGGACTTTGTGCAGGAAGTGGGTCTTGATCAAACATACTTGATGTAAAACCTCTCCGCCAATGCAATACTCCAAATCAGACCGAATCAAACTGAATTAGAAAAGAAAAAGCCCAGGTTTAAAGGGTGCCAGCGCTCCTCAGGAGAAAACGCAGAGAGGGAAAAGGTGAACCAGAATGACCATGTGTTCGTTCTGGGGGGCAGCTTAGCTTGTGGGAGTGGTCTTGACCGAATGGCGGGCTTTCTCGGAGGTGGAGTCTGGACCGCAGCAACTCCCAAGGGAGGGGGCTTGGGGTGGACAGTTCCACCCAAACATTCCAGACATTCCAGACTCCCAGGGCTTATGGATGCCAATGGCTGGGGTGAAGCCTCCAATTAAACATCCCAGACTCCTTGGATTTAAGGGTGCCAGGGGGCTGGAGTGACACTTCAACCAAACACTTGGGAAGAGAAACTCATATAGTATTTTAGATTGGTTTGTACTAATAACCTTGGTCTAGACCCTGGAACCATGTCCTTGTGCATATCTGTGAGGTTTTAAACTTATGATCCCTTTAGAGAGATACCCAGTCTAGTTTGAAACTGTTCTGGGGTTTTAAATCAGCTAAATGTATGTAGTTTGTCTTAGGCTGGGGAGAACTTGCTGTTTTCTTATGTTAGTCTGGGTAAAGAAACAAAATAGGATTCTAAGAGTCTAACAGTCCTCTGGAACAATAGATCGAGTTATGAAGCATATTCTAGTATATTGCTGTTCATCAAAATTATGCAAATTAATGAGAAGTCATCTTCCTGACTATCCACAAATACACGTAATTGAGATGTAACCATGAGATTACATGTACAAATTACATGAAAATGCTTGGTAGTGGGGAGATTGCCCAGCTGTTTTTGCACATGGGAATTT
>NW_004950331.1:0-1532 GCF_000317375.1 Microtus ochrogaster
TTTTTTCACTATCAGGGATTATTTAGCAGAATAGAATCAAATGAAGCCAGGAGTATACCCCGTTTCTTTCTCTATTTTCATGCATGTCTTCTCCATGTTCATGCAGGAGAAATAAAGGATCATTTTCTCAGTATGTCCCTTTTCTTCTCCATGATCCCAGCAGCAGCAGCCTGCATCTTTCTTTGTTGTAGATCACTGCTCTCCACCATGGAAATATTTTGGTCCTATTGAAGTCTCTGTAGCTGTTACTACACACAAGTGACCTGTAGAACATTGGTCCCATCAGTATTCTTTCTTGGTGTTGAGGCTCCTAAGGTCACTCCTTCCCATCAGAACTATAGGCAGTTAAAAGTTGCAGGCATTTTTTTTAAGGGGCATAACCACTGACATGTTTCCAATATTTCTGGGCATAGCAGAGCACACTGTTCTCAACAATTGGGTTTGAGACTGGTTGTTGATTCTAGTCTGGTCTACAGAGTGAGTTCCAGTACAGCCAGTGATCATAGTAAGACCCTGTCTAAACATTCAAATAAACAAAAACAAAACACAAAAATCCCAACATTGATGACAAGCTTCTACAGAGCCATAATGTAACTCATTGTTTCACCAGCTATATTTGTATGGAGTCTTGTCTTTGTTTCTGTTACCATTGTTCCATATGACCTGTGTAAACATTGTTTTTGTATGCCAAGGTAACATTCATACAACATCCCAAAGCATCTTACAAACACATTAGGAAACTGACCATGAGATTGGTCTGTATGAAGGAGTAAAGGAGAACCAAGAGCTAAGAGAAAAAGAACAAGCACCATATCCCTCAAGTGAAGGTGCTAGCTCTGGAAACCAGCAGGCTTATTTTGTGTTAAGTCCTGGTCTGTGATGACTGAGAGCATTTAGCCAGATGGAGATGGTTACAGTGGAGATGTTCTGCAGGAAGAGGCCACAGTCAGACTTGGGTTTGCAATACTCATATACAGAATGCTGAGGAAGAAGAAGGAGAAATCTGAGACCTGGATGAGGTTTAAGAAGTTCTGTTCCAGAAATAAAAATAAAAACTAAAGAACCACAGAGAGACAGAAGCCACAAAATCTTTAGCCCAACCCATCATAGCCCTGGGAGAAAAGAATCAGGCTGCTGATTAGAACAGTTCCTCTTCTTTAGGGGCTGCCAGCATGACATCCTCATGACAGGAATCAGAAACCAGCTTACATAGGCCACACAATTTGTGTTTGTGTGTTTGGAAAGGAGATCATCTATCTGTAAACTTGTGGCAACTGGAAGATGCCATGACCCCATTTCTTATAGTGCTGCTGTTTCTTGGTGAGATGCCACATGGGGAGGAAGAAATATTCTCTGACAGGGAATCCAACCTCACAATCATAATTTGGGCAATCGAGATGTCTCAACTTCTCCAGAAGGCACTGGGAAATGGAGGCCGTGCTCATGTTTCAATGTAAACACTCACAGGTCACTCTCTTCCAGGACTGAGCCCGAACCTCTGGAACCCAGCATCAGCGGGTAAGTGTCTTCCC
>NW_004950331.1:1955-3615 GCF_000317375.1 Microtus ochrogaster
TAGAAAACAGTGACACCCTAGAGCTGGTGGTGACAGGTAACAGAACCCTCCCTCAGCCCCTGGATTTGTCTTAAGGGGGCTCCTTTCTCAAATATGAGAAGTGGGGAACCATGTTTCTCATATAAGTTCTCCTAGCAGCTTTTCTCTGCTCTCCTAGGAGTTTACCTCAGCAATGTCACTCTGTCAGCCATTCCCAGCCCTGTGGTGACTTCAGGAGGGCGAGTTACCCTTCAGTGTGAGTCACAAGAGCCGTATAATATGTTCATTCTAATGAAGGATGGTGAGAAGTTCTCGAGTCCTGAACCCTCACAGATAATACACTCTGACATATTTGGAGCCCCGTTCTTGGTGGATCCTGTGACCCCCAACAAGAGGTGGAGGTTCACATGTTACGGTTATTTTTTGAGCACCCCTCAGCTGTGGTCGGTGCCCAGTAACCAACTGGAGCTCCTGGTATCAGGTAAGGAAGTGCAGTAAGTTCTTTTGATATAATTGCAACTGACGCTGGGTCCCTGGAAAATACCTCATTTTTGCTGGGTGATTGACAACCAGGGCTACTGGACTCAGTGTCACAGAATTTCTGATACAGCTGGCCACCATGGGAGATACTAGTAATGAAATCTAAGATCCAGAGATTTGTGGTCTTTATGTGCACTTCTGCTATTTCAGATCAGCTTAGGTGTAATAGGCAATTGTGACCTTCTCTGTAACATTTTAATGACAGGTGCACCTCCTTTCTTCCTACTTCTTTGCAGGGACCCTTCACAAGCCCACCATATGGGCTGAGCCAGGTTCTGTGATCACCTCAGGGAGCTATGTTACCATCTGGTGTAAGGCAAATCAAACAACTATAATCTACGTAATATATAAAGAGGGAAGCCCAGAACCTGGGGACCAACAGAACCAAATAGTCTACAATTATAATGCAAAACTCACCATTTCATCTATGACTGAATTGAATGCAGGGAGATATCACTGCTACTCATACACCTCTGCTGGATGGACAGAACGCAGTGACACCTTAGAACTGGTGGTGACAGGTGAGAGAAACTCAAAAATCCTTGCCCCAGAAGTCACTCTCAATCAGCGACTGCTGTAGCACTATTCCCCACAGGAGGAAAGCTGTGGGCGGCAATTTAGACTGTGTGGTCCACTTTAATTTTCCATGTGTATTTTTTTAGGAGTCTCCAACAAACCCATACTGTTGCCACTGCAAGACCCCGTTGTGACTGTAGGAATGACTGTGACACTCTCTTGTACCTCAAATCATTCATACAACTGGTTCATTTTAACTAAGGATGATCAGAAGTTCTTGCACAGTGAGAGTTCACAAGATAAAGACACTGGGTTATTTTTTGCCGAGTTCCAAGTGAAACCAACGGCCTTCGGCCAAAGGTGGATGTTCAGATGCTATGGCTCTTACAGAAGTAATCATCAGGTGTTGTCAGAAGGGAGTGACCTTTTGGAACTTCTTATCTCAGGTGAGGGTACCTCAGGGTCTCTGTAGAATCATACTCTACTAGACACAGGATCCCAGTTTAGACCATGGTGTATGATGTGTTTATGAGTCAGTTGACACAGTATGCAGACCATGAGAGTCACTGTATAGAAAATGAGGGGAGAGCATAATAGGAATGGAACCTGGGAGGGTCAGGAGAAT
>NW_004950331.1:5633-6314 GCF_000317375.1 Microtus ochrogaster
AAGTTTGGCCCCTGATTTTTAATTGTTATTGTTTTACAAAACACACACACGAACACATAAATGCACATCATACAGCCTAGCTTGAGATTCTTTTGATTCTTCCATTTTCTAGCCTTGTCTCCAAATGGTTTTATCTGAAGACCTCACAGATTCACCATTTGGTTTGTCTCCACTTCCTGTTGTCCACTAGTTGCTATCTGATTTTTTCAGTTTGATCTGACTCCAGGACATACAGAGGAGGAAGAAACTATAGAATTCAGGTGGTCATTATTCTGGTCTTCTTTAGGCAACCATACTTTTGAAATTTCATGGGTTTAGCTTCCTTCTCTTGCCTTGAAGTCTCTATTGTGTAGCAGGAATCTTGTTTCTCTGGCTGTTGTAACCTTTCTACTTCTCTTCCTCAGTACTCTTTATATTTTATACACACAGTTTGTGTTGTAGGAGTACCCATTTGGACTGGGCACACCAAGCCTTCTTATTTCTGTTTTGACCAGTTGTGAATTTTTATAATCATCCTCATCTGTAGAAAATTATGCATTTTTGATGAGGGGACAGAGCTAAACTTACCTGTGGATATAAGGATAAGCACTTAGAATGAAGTCAGAAATCACATTGGTTTAGGAACATGGAAGTATTGCTTTCTAATCTAGAGTCCATAACCTCTCCAGACACAGGTATGAG
>NW_004950332.1:0-4573 GCF_000317375.1 Microtus ochrogaster
GAGGCTCTTTCCAGAGACGTTGTCTGAGAATGGAAGGCCTAGTGGACGTGTGACAGCATCTGCAATCCCAGGCTGAGAAAGAGCGAAAAGGGAAAACACAAGCTAGACCAGCTTTTGTCTCTTCTTCCTTAGTGACAGGGAATGTCTTTATCCCTCTCCCACTCCATTCGTTGAGGCAGAGGCTCTAAATCAAACCTCGAGTCCCCCTAGCCACCTTGTTTTAGGGTACCTGTTTCCACCTTCTGAAGCTGGAGTTGCAGGTTGGCCGCCATGCCCACCCTGAATTTACTTGGGTTCTGAGGAATCCAAACTCCAGTCTCCATGCTTGCCAAGTGCTAAAACCGCTGTGCCATCTCCCTAGGCTCCAATATGCTGAGTTTTTTTCTTTTCTTTCTTTTTTTTTCTTTCTTTTATTTTGCTGCCACTATGGAAGAACATGCTGAGTTTTTAAGGAACATGCTACTCCTCTGATTAGAGAATCTTAATATTTTTAAATGAATTTCTAAGCTGTGTACTTAATTATTCAAAATATTTGCTAATGATAACACATCTTATTCATTAAATAACAACACTTGTCTTGGATACTAGGAATGATTTCTTTCTATAAATATAATCTTGTATTAATGTACTTAATTTTAAATTTGGATTCTTACAACTTCCTGGTCTGGAAAGAAAGATGTGTGTGCATTTTTACTCTAAAATATGTGCATGAGATTATTTAAATGAGGTTATAAGATATGGTAGAAGGAGTACAAGAGGCCAAGCCAAATGTGTTAGTACATTGTCTCCAAAGCTTGAATCGAACATTAACATAAATGATGTATTTTATGGGAGACACAACGTAATGCTTAAATTAAATTAAGTGTCCTATGTTTAAACATGTAATTTAAATGAAAGATAAATGTAATCAAGTTAGTGAATGTTGCTTGTGGGTACTCCATTGCCTTCACACACACTGCAATAGGTCTCATGGGTCCTGTAATTTCACAGAATATCTTTGCTTTTAAATCATTTGCAACCTGGCTGGAAGGAGCATAGCAAAGAATGCAACTCGGTTTTTCCTACTTTAGAACTCTGGCAGCAATCTTATGCCCTGCCACAGCACAGGGACCCTCAGTACCTGGTATATACTTCTGTTGTTAATGGCTAATCACCAGAGGTAGACTAAAGTACAATTTCACCAAAGTCCAATTTGGTGAGATCAATGGGTTCATTGGACTTGTGTACAGAGTACGGATGAGGTCACACTCACATGAGTAGGTGACCTCCCAAACAGCTTCATCACTACCAGATCCCACCCCACCATGGATGACAGCCTCATAGGAGCTGCATCATAGAGTCTCACCTTTAATCAACCTTTTCCTTCTATACTCCAGCATCTCCCAAGATCCCTTGCACCTGGGGGAGGAAATAATCGCTGGAATCCCGGGCGAGGGTCTCCTAATCTTCAGCATGAGTGTCATTAGCTTCATGGCTGTTACCATTGCAATAGATCTGGTACCACTGTCTTGTTCTGCTTTGGTTGCCATGGCCACAAGAAAGTCCAAGATGGCATCTTGTTATGCTCACAGGAAAAGATTCCATACAACAACTTCCTTGTCTCTCAGAGATATGTGCTTGGCTAATGCAATAAAGGTGAGAGATTTGAGCTACATCTTAAGAACATTGTCTTCTGCTCCTTCTTGTTCAGAATTTATTTGGATGAATAGATCTCCTAGTATCAGCCTTGAGCTATAAAGCAAACTTGATGTTGGAGGCCAGCCACTCATGAGGGTTAGCAGAACAGAAAGGCAAAGGAACCACGGGTCCTTAGTATCAGCCAGGAATATTTTCTAATTGAGAAACTTTTGTCTTGTTTCTGTCTCTTTTCAGACTTTGTGGGTGCTTGTTCAATCCTACTCCTTATTAATATGGGAAATGTAATGAATAAATACAAAGGTTGAAAGAATGAAGTGAAACATAATTAGTATTTGGGGTACTGAAAAGATGGCTCAGCAGTTGAAAGTGTTTGCTGCCCTGAAAAAAGACCAGAGTTTGGTTCCTAGGGCCCACACTGGATGGCTCATGACTGTCTGTACCTCCTGCTAGAGGAGATCCTCTTCTGGCCTCTAAAGGCACCTGCATGGGTACACACACACACACACACACACACACACACACACCTAAATAAGAATAAAATAAATATTTAAACATAGAATTAGCAGTTTTGCATGTGTACAACACATATGCACATTTGTGCACTGGTTAGAGGTTAACTTCGGGTGTCGTTTCTCAGGGCCCACTCACTTGGGATTTTTTTTGGGACAAAGTCTCTCATTGACCTGGAAGTTGCCAGTTCACCTGGGCTGGCTGGCCGGTGAGGCCCAGAAAGCTGCCTGTCTCTGTATTCCCAGCACTCGGATTACATATTTATGCCACTGTACTTGCCTTTTTAAAAGTGGGTTCTAGGCATCAAACTCAGGTTCCCTCCTTGCAAGGCACTGAGCTGTTCCCCAGTCTGTAATTAGCATGTAGTAATTAGTATTTAGTGGAGGAAATGTCACCCAAGAGCAGACAGTTCACTGAATGCACAGATAAATGCTGCAGAACGTAGGGCCCAAGGGTTGACATTGGAAATATAGAAATTTGATAAATAACAAAAAAACAGCTCTAATCAACAGAAGGAAGAAAATGAGTGTTTAAATAAATGATGTTGAAACAACTGGATAGGCAGTAGGGAAAAAATAAAATTGGACCCATCCGACACACCATATACCAAGATAAACTGCAAGTAGATTCAGAAATGTGTCAAAAATAAAACATCAAAATAATATAATAAAATGGATGTATTTCTTTGTAAACTGCCAAGGGACATAGCGTCCACAAATGTGGAGACAGCCCGGAGTCACAACAAGCACGGCGAAATAGGCACGAAGATATTTGCATGTCAATAAAGAGGAAAAAAGAGTATATAAGCAGAACTGAAATAATAAAACAAATAGAACTTGAGGAAGTATTTTTAATATCTACATTTCCGGGAAACTCCTCAACACAAGGCTCTTAAAAATTCAGCCAAGAAGAACAATAGCCCCGTGGGAAAACAGGGTGATATCATCACCTAGTGGCTTATACAATAATCAGTAAATTTCTCTCAAATATATGAGATTATGTTCAGTCTCACTCAAGCTAAAAGAATGCACATTTAAAACACACAAAAATTTATGTCTTATCTATCAAAGTGGCAAAAATTCAAGCATTGGCAGCCCTGTTCTCGTATCCATCACTCGCAAAGATGCACTCTGATACGGAGAAACGTGCAATGCAACTCTAGCCAGTTCGCTGTTATCCTGTGATTCAACAGTCTCCCTCCTCAGTATACAATGTGGGTTCTGCCTGTTGCTTTTCACCCAGTTTGCTTAAATGTTCTTAATGCTTACCTTCAGCCCCTCCGGCACTTCATGTTTTACCTGGCCTTATCTGTGCAATTTGAAAGATACCTTTGTCATTGTCGGTAAATTGAATTCTTCCTTTTAATGTTATTTAATGTTTATTTATGTTTAATATTTAATAATATTTAATGTTATTTCACTCTATCTGCACATGTAGAAACTATCACAGGCAACAGTAAATGATTATTGAAACACGCAGCGCATGCCCATGCTTACACATGTGCACATAGACACTCATGGGTGCCCACCACAATAATAACTGAAATAAAATTTTTAAAAAGATAATTTATCAAAGATGTTGTAGCCATCAGTAAAACCACAGAGGAAGCCCTGTAACTTTCTATGGATGGAAGTCAACAAACCTTTTAAAAAGAATATTAACATAAGAGATTCCAGGATATACTATTATGTTTAAAGGACAACAAATCCCTTCCATAAATGAGCACAGGATCTGCGGCTAATATATGTGCACCTCCTGTGCACACTGAATCATTTCTATATTATTTACAATATTGAATACTATTACTATACAGAATAGTGTTGGGAACCCTGAAGAAAAATGTCTCACCTGCTCTATACAATTACATTTATAAAAATTGATTGAATTACCCATATCAAACCCGCAGATGTGGAGAAAGGATGTACTCATCTTTATGTGGCCCAGAACACATGCAGGTTGGATGGATTTTATTTTATTTATTTTTCATGCTGACTTTTGATATTGTTATGAGTCTAAGGCACATACCACATGATAAAGATATGAGCATATACAATATCTAATGATCAAATCAGAGTAATGCACACTTGCCTCTCTTCAAACATTCATTCTTTCTGCGTGTTGGGGAATTTTGTCTTTTTCTAGTCATTTTGAAATCTAGCATGCTGATGACTGGTTCAGTGGGTAAAAGCCCCACTACACAAGCCTGACCACATACTTCAGTCCCTGAAACCCTCGGTGGGAGGAGACAACGGGGTCCTGAAAGATGTTCTCTGACCTCCATACACACACCGTGACTTGTGTGTGCTTGCACTCATTCATACACACATAATAATACATCAAATTAAAAAATTAAAATGTAGTAATCCTAGTTTGTGTGACCAATAGTGAAGCAATGCTTCCTTTCTGTGTGTGTGTGGGGGGGGGG
>NW_004950332.1:5088-6313 GCF_000317375.1 Microtus ochrogaster
AACTCACAGAGATCCGCCTGCCTCTGCCTCCCGAGTGCTGGGATTACAGGCGTGCGCCACCACCGCCCGGCTCCTCCCTTGATTTTACATCTTGGATGTTGCGAAGAGTGTTGTGGTAAATAAGAATGCTAGGAACTGCAAATGCCTCTGATAGAATTACTCTATTTGTTTTGGCCGTATACTGTTTAATGAGTTGTAATTGCCGTGTGCCAGTGGTGCAATTGCTGGGTTACAGGGACGCTCTCTTTTCAGACTGTGCATGCGTGTGAGTGTGATATATGTATATGATGAGTGCATGTGTGTGTGGAGGTCACATGCCTGTGTGCACACAGAAGCTAACGGGGCATTTGCTTCTCCTCCCTTAACCTAGCGCTACGTTGGCTGGAGAGTCCCAGCAGTCCTTCCGCATCCCTCTCATTGCTGGAGTCACAGGGTGAGCAGGATCATGCTGGGTTTGTTAGTTATCACTAGGATCCAAACTCCTGTCCTTAGGCTTGCACTCTTGCTCACTGAAACAGCTTTCTGGCTCCATTTTCATTGTTAAGGCGTCTCCACACTGGTTTCCATTATGGCTGTGCTAACCTCTGTGTCCACCCGCAGTGTATGAGTTTCTGTTTCTCTACACCCTTTTCTTGCCAGCATTTGTCATAGCTAACTTTTGGATGACAGCTATCTTACCTGCTGTGATACAATGCCTCATGCTGTTGATTTGCAAGGATTATGATTAGCAGGACTGGGTGTATCTTTCTTTGAAAAGTATCTCCTGTCTGTAGTCCATTTAATTGGATTATGGGTGGGGGTTCTTTGATGTAAAATTTTCAGTGTTCCTTATACACGCCTTTTGCATGTGAACTCTGTGTGGGAACTCACGATTCCTCTCATCTTTAGACTCTTCCCATCCCACCTTTCTTTGATAAGAAGCAGCTTTCTTTAGTAGAATTTCATTTGACTATTTTCATTTTTTATTATCTGGTTTTTTTTTGGGGGGGGGTGGATGGATGGAAGGAGATCTTGTCTAAAAATTCTTTGCCTACACATATAGTAATTTTGTAGTTTCATGTTTCATGCACTTTGAATTGATTTGTATGGGTAGAAGAGGCCGGGACCTAGTTTTAGTCTACAGAAACGACACTGTACTACTGTTCTTTCTCTGCTCTGTGTCTCTGGCTAGTGGCTTTGTTTTGTTCCACTGGTCTAGTGTCAATGCTTGAACTGCTATAGTTTT
>NW_004950333.1:0-2180 GCF_000317375.1 Microtus ochrogaster
ACAGAGAGAGAGACACACAGAGAGAGGAGTTAGAATAATCATTTTTGCCTTTCTCCCTGCAGTATCCCACATAGCTAGCCCCTCATCCCTTGACTGAAGTGTTAGTTCCTGTAGGCGGTTCTTTCTACCAGATTTCTTGGCCACTGGGACCCTGTGACTGTTCCCTACCCACCTCCTTCAAGCCTATGGGTAGAGGTAATGACATGAGAGGCTGCATGATCCCTTGCGGTTTCTGTATGCACTACCCTCATTTTTGTAAATCGCCCTTTAATTAAATCCTCCTCAAATTATCCTAATTTGAGTGTACCATCTGTTTCTGGCTGGAACCCTGAATGATACAGGCAGCCTGAAAAGTAGTGAATGCCCCATATAGAGACATCACTCTCTGCACCCTAGGACAGAGCTGCCCCATGCTGAACATTGCGTGCCTCCTTTTCATTTTCTCTGCTGTGGTCCTTTATGTAGACACCCTTCAAAAAGGAAAAGCAAGCTCACAACTATTCTCCTATAATGATTTAGTACAAAACATAGAAGAAATTTCCCCGAACAATAGCATATAAACTAGAGAAAACCAAAAACAATATATCAAATGTAAGAGAAAATAGTTTTTATCCTTTAACCTCTAGATAAGGGCAAACATTAACTTATCAAAATGCAAAATTTTGTTTTTACTCATACCACAACATGTTCTAATTGAGTCTGAAACTAAACATCAGTAGTATGAGAGAAAAGGTGTGGGCCATCTACAATGGAGCATTAGCATCTTAAACCCCACATATATGTTGCAGTCTGTTATATTGGAGTGAGTAGCACAGCCAATTAGTGAGATTAACAGATTAATTGGGAACTACATCTAAAATCCACATTTTTTCCATTTATAGTCTTAGGAAGATCTCCAAATTTTAAACATTAAAGTGTGTTACGTGATTTTTATGATATCAGGTTTTACTTTGAGCATTTGTATGTTTTTACATATTACATTTTTGTTGTTAATGATTGTTTATGTTTGTTTGTGTGTGTATGTGTGTGTGTATGTATTGTTGTTTTGTTCCTAGGTAAAAATAACTTTGGAGAAAAAAATAGTCAGTAGTTTAGAACAAATGAATAAGAACTAAAAATAGAATGAACTTGAAGGGAAATTACAGTCAACAGAACAAAGGGATTTGACATGATGTCTTTTGAGGATGTCAATTTTTTTAGCACCTTTCTGTTAGATCATACTATGAACATAGTTTCCCATTTTGTCAAGGCAGAAACCCAAAAAATGGGTTTAACTACCTGACTACTGTTCTCACAAAAAGGAAAGATGCTCCTTGTTTGAGAAGATAAAGGCAGTGTTGCTTCATATCCTTTAGCTAAGCACGCGCGCGCGCACACACACACACATACACAGACATCCTATGAATACTTCAACACTGGCCTGGAGAATGATATATGATGCTTTTGGGTGTGTTCTGTTGTTGACTGAGGTTTTTGTCCCAGCAGGTGCTACAGATGTTTAGTCCCAAATAAACACACAAAGGTCTACATTAATTATAAAACTAGTTGACCCAGTATCTTAGACTCTTCTTATTAACTAATTCTTATAACTTATTATCTCATAATTCTTGTCTTTTAGCCATGTGGCTTGGTACCCTTTTCAGCAAGGTGGTCACATCTTGACTGGGTCACAACTGCAGACAGAGCTTTTCTTTCCCAGAATCATCCTATTCTCATTGACCCACTTCTACTTTCTACCTGGTCTTCACACCTATACTTCCTGAATGGCTACTGTCCAATCAACATTTTATTAAACAAATACCAGAAAAAAAATCTTTACAGGGTAAAACCATTGTCGCACAGCACTCCCTCCCCCTTGTTTTAAAACAAGAACTCTGAATTGAATCTCCCTTGTTTACCTTTCTTCCTGACCATTATCCATACACTTTGTAACCAACACTCTAAACAAAGAAAATTATCTATAGTCCATTTTTTGGGGGGAATGTGGGCATAGTTTTCCAGGCTATTTCCTGCTGATTGGGGGTGCTGATAGTTTTATGGAGACCTCAAGAAAATTTAGAATTGTGATCAAGTCCTGATTGGAGTATTCTATGAGGCTTGATCATCTAAGCCAGCCTTCTTCTTCTTCTTCTTCTTCTTCTTCTTCTTCTTCTTCTTCTTCTTCTTCTTCTTCTTCTTCT
>NW_004950333.1:3076-3706 GCF_000317375.1 Microtus ochrogaster
TGGTCTTGGAGTTATAGATTAGGTCTCTAAAAATCTCCCAGTAGTCTGTGCCATGGTGTGGGATTCCCCTCTGTATGCTGTGAATAGCACTGGCTAACAAAGAACTGTTTTTTGCCTAGAGCAGAGCAGGGCAGAGCTTAAGTAGGTGGGGAAAACTAAACTGAATACTGGGAGAAAGGAGGCAGAGTGAGAGAGAAGCCACGTGGCCCCACCAGATATAGACACCGGAACTTTACCCAGTAAGTCACTGCCATGTGGTGATTCACAGATTACTAGAAATGGGTTAAATAAAGATGTAAGATTTAGCTGATAAGAAGTTAGAGCTAATGGATCAGCAGTGATTTAAATAATATAGTTTCTGTGTGATTATTTTGGGACTGAACAGCCAGGAACTAACAAGCCTTCTCCTTGCAACAAATTGGTGCCTGGGTGGCCAACTAAATCCACTTAAAAACCTGAGAGAGCTTGCAAAGGAATTCTAGACACAAAAATACAGAGTTTAACATAGCTTCTTGCTGTTTGTTGGTGGCATGCTGCAGTTCCCTTAAGAGAGGTTTTCCTAGTTCAAAGGTAAGAGAAAAAAAGCCACGTGGCTTTGAAATGCCAGCTTTCTGGGCTTTGTTGCCAGCA
>NW_004950333.1:5626-6312 GCF_000317375.1 Microtus ochrogaster
TGTAATTTTACTGTCTTAAAATTAAAACCTTCCTTTTTATTTAAACAGAAAACAGGAGGTGAAGTGGTATTCCCCTCTGTATGCTGGGAATACCATTTGTTAATAAAGAACTGCTTTGAGTCTTCAGTAGAATAAGGCAGAACTTAGGTAGGTGGGGAAAACTAAACTGAATGCTGGGAGAAAGGTGGCAGATTGAAGGAGAAGCCATATATAGCTCTGCCAGAGACAGTGATGGAACTTTACCTGGTAAGCTACAGCCATGTGGTGTTACACAGATTAATGGAGATAGGTTAAATTATTTTTTTTGGGGGGGGGTATTTTTTTATTCCTTTTTTTGTTTTTGTTTTTGATTTTTTTAAATTTATTTATTTATTGAGGATTTCTGCCTCCTCCCCGCCACTGCCTCCCATTCCCCTCCCCCTCCCCCGATCAAGTCCCTCTCCCTCATCAGCTTGAAGAGCCATCAGGGTTCCCTGACCTGTACAGGGAAGTCCAAGGACCGCCCACCTCCATCCAGGTTTAGTAAGTTGAGCATCCAAACTGCTCAGGCCCCCCCAAAGCCAGCACGTGCAATAGGATCAAAAACTTATTGCATTGTTCTTGAGTTCTCAGTAGTCCTCATTGTCCGCTATGTTCAGCAAGTCCGGTTTTATCCCATGCTTTTTCAGACTCAGGCCAGCTGGCCT
>NW_004950334.1:0-2656 GCF_000317375.1 Microtus ochrogaster
TTATGAACAGAGTCAAGCAAGTATCCATGTGGTAGGAGGGAAGAGCATGTTTTGAGAATATGCACAGAGTGGGACACCTGGGTCTTGGGTAGATTGACTCCCAATATTCTGAGGATTGCATATTGATTTCCACAGTGGCTGAACATATTTGCACTGCAAGAGCAATGAGTTCCCTTTCTCCACATCCTTGGAGCCTTAGCTGTCACTTGTGTTGTTGAACTTATCCTTTCTGTTAGGTTTATGATGAAATCTCCTGATGGCTAATGATACTGAACATATTTTTAAATGTGTCTCATCCATTTTAGATTCCTCTACTGAGAATTCTGTTTAGAGGTATACCCCATTATATTTGAATTATTTGGTTGCTGTCTTATTGCATGAATATTTTCATCCTGAGTGAGGCAACCCAGAAGCACATATATCAACATGGTTTACTCTGTTACAAATGGATATGAGCAGGTAACTAAAGTACAACCATAGTAATCACAGTCAATCACAGAACAAGCCATAGATGCAGAAAGGCTAAGTAATAAGAACAGCTCTGGGGGACATGCATGGATTTCTCTGGGAAGACAAAATAGAATAGATTTTGTGGGTGCACTGGAGACAGGTGGGGATGGGAACAGGAAAGATGAAGTAAGCAAGGGACAGAGATGAAGAATAGGAGAGAGAGATGACAGGAATAAAGGAGCTGTTTGCAGGAGATGTGGAAACAGTACACTCAAACTTCCAGAACTACAAGAAAGACACTATTGAAGATTGCTACTAGTGAGGAATGCAGAGGCTGAACCAGCCTTGTTCTGTAAATACATACAGCTCCCATTGGTGAGATCTGGAAACAAAGTCAGTCACTAAACTTAGAACTACACTTTTTCTGCTAGCAAGAGACACTGGGGAAAAGGTGCCTCAGAGTTTGTGAAGTGAACAACCAATGATGGTCTAACTTTTAGTCCAAGCTGTGAGAGGAAGCCAATGTCTGATACTGCAGGATGGCCAGGAACCAGAACTTGATGGCTTCCAGAATAAGGGTAGAACCAAATACAGCTAAACAATAAAAATGAAATGAAATGAGTCATATCTAAAATCATAGATTGATTCCCAAAACAAATGTCACCAGAGAGAATTCTTCCAGTAGGTGATGGTTACACATGCAGAAATCCCTACCCAAACTTTACCTTGAGATTTGGTATCCTGTGGAAGGAAGGGATAAAAAAATGTAACATCTGGAGGGGTTGAGGAACCCAGGAAAACCAAAGCTACAAAGTCAAAAAGATTCATAGTGTCTAAGACAAAATGAAGTGACAATCATGGAACATGAACAGCTCTGTATCTGCCCTGGGCATGCATGCTTTGGTTGTTAGCTTGGGGTGTTTGTGTGATTACTAACTGTAGAACTCTTGGTGTCTCTTACTCTTGCCAATTTTTGTGACCTTTTACTTTTTATTAATTTTCTTTGTCCACTTTTGATAAGGGATTTTACCTAGTTTTCTTGAACCTTTTTATGAAGGGTTCCTTTGATATCCCATGGAGGCTTTCTATTATGTGACAGATGAAAAAGGAGCAATGGACCTGGGGGAATGAGGACTGGGGAAACTGGAAGGGGTGGAGGAAGTGGAAGCTGCAGTCAACATGTATTGTATGAGAGAAGAATAAATAAAAGAGAAGAGATGAAAATGCATTTACTCTGAGGTCTTTGATATTCATAATCTTTAATTACCCATATTGCATAAATATCCCAAAACTCTTCTTGATTGAATTCCAGCCAACCTCTTGTCTGACACGTCTTGAGATTTCAAGTAAAAAATGAAGGATTTCCAACATGCAATGGCATAGAACAAACTCCCATTCAGAAAAGGGAATATAGTTGTGCTTCATCCCCAAATTCAAGCAGAAAATCCTTGCTCATGTGCACATCATCCCAGCCAGAAGTACAGGTAGGCAGTCCACCAGTCTATGAAACTAACACACTCACTGCATTCCCAGACACAATCCCCAACCAACTCTACAGTTACCACAACCTACACATTGGGTGGAAAGCCTCTGCTCAAGTACAGAACATACCACACGAAGTAAATAAACTGAAGGAAAAGACCACATGCTGGACCAGAGGCCATGGCAACCATCAACAATTAACATAGACTTTCTCCATTCTTTCAAAAACCCTCAACACTAAACCAAAAACCCACTTTCCTCATCATGTCTGTATTGTAGCTTCCAACCTTGATGGAGACCCCTGGCTCAAAGAACAAACCACCTGCCAGAATTCCATGTAGGCCACCAGCCCGCAGACCTCCCCAAATCTTCTCTACACCCTCAACACTTTCCCCAAGTTTCCCCTCTTTTCCATTTGCAGTCCTAACCTCCTTAGGCTCATACTCCATGCTATAATAAGGCTACACATACCGCAAAATTTCAGTCCCAAAATTGATGTAGTGTGTGTACTGACTTTTTGGGAACCTAGTCTCTTTGGATGATACCTTGTTGAGGCTAGATACAGTAGGAAGGGTTGTGGAATTCCCCCATGCAGTGTGCCTGTGCCTTATGCTCTCTGAAATTTGAATAGTGGGGTGGGAGGGTATGTGGAGCAATTAGTGGAGGAGAGGGAACAGCAACTTTGATTGGTATGTATAAAGAAAATAGATAGATTGTTTTCTTA
>NW_004950334.1:2932-6300 GCF_000317375.1 Microtus ochrogaster
AGTATGGCTTAGATCAAAAACATCAATGATTGCTTAGGCTGGAGAGGATGTTGAGAAAGGGGAACACTCACCCATTGCTAGTGGGAATGCAAACTTGTACAACCACTCTGGAAATTATTGCAGTTTCTCAGAAAATTGGAAATCAACCTACCTCAGGACAAAAAAAAAAAACAAAACAATTCTTGGGCATATACATAAAAGATGCACAACCAAATAATTCTATATGAATATTTGTTCAACTATGTGCATAGCAGCATTATTAGTAAAAACCCAAACCTGGATACAACCTAGATGCTCCTCAACCAAAGAACAGATAAAGAAAATGTTATATGTAGTAAAGTTCAAAGGTTAAAAGACCAAAATATGTGCCATATATGCAGAATTCATAAACTTAATTTTAACCTACTTGATAGAACTTAAACCTAAATTAATGGATAGGAAGTAAGAAGAAGACTTATTTTAGAATTATTAGTTATAATGCAAACTCTAATTGGTCTTATTTATAAAACCTGGAATCAGATATTAGGGTGAAAGCAAAAAAATTCAAGAAGCAGAGCAGCCAGCCACTATTTCTTAGCTCTATGAAATCCTGAAACCAATGTGGGAGTCCACATATAACTCAGTTTTTATTTAGAGTTCTTTCTGTCTTAAAGAAGCCAATTGAGTGCAAGCTTGCCTCCTCTGCATTTTCCAGTAACTTTGAGGGCTATGAGTAATGTCTGTGTCGGCCCATAAAAAGAACATTTTTCCCAGTTCAAAGAGCACACTTTTTACATTAAGAATTCGGCTGGTGTAGGCCAGCAATAGCAATCTTATTATATATAAGGATTATAGGTAATCCTTAGAGATTAGAATCTGCTTAGCTGAATAAGATAATGTAACTCTTTGATCTGTATTCCAATGATAGTGCAGAAAAATGGTTACCTGACTTACCTGCTTTTTGTTCTGCCTATTGACTGTATCTAGTATATATACTGGCTGAGAAATAAAGTCAGGGCTGTTTGGTATTGACCTTCAGTATTCCCAGTCTATCCTATGTTTCTGTCTTCATTTATCTTAATATAAATTTTTCTCAGCCTCAGAATCCACTCACATGGAATGGCCAGCAAAATTCCAATGAGGGGGCTTCAAGAGATTGGCACCAAATGCTGAGACATGCAAGGGGGTGGGAGGAACAACACAAGGACACCTCAGGATGGAAGAGTGTACTCAGTACTCAGTTAAAGGGACATCTGTAGTGAGTTTTCTCAGGAAGCCATTGCTGTACATACAAAGGAAATTTAACACAGGAGTGTACATACAAGACAAAAGAGGTTAGCTATGTAGCATGAAAAAATAATTTAGTACCTGCCATGTAGTGTAAAATAAGGAAAGAAGTAACATGAATAAGAAGTAACTTTCATATAAATGTAAAAAGTAATTATGGGATGAAAAACAGCAAACAGCTGTTTGTACATTGATTTAGGTATACTGTAAAACCCATAGGTGCTAAGGTAGGGTGTCAGCAAGTGTATGTATTTTTGGAATTTATTGAAAGAATTTGTCCTTGGTTTCCTGAGCAGGGAACCTTCAATGCAGGTATAGAGGGTGTATTGGAGTTAAAATAAAGTAATATTACAATGTACATGGTCCAGAGAACATTTCAGTAGGTATTTTCAGCCTCTCAACACTTATTCATGACAGCTTAGATCTTTGTCCTGAAAGAAAGAAATTGCACCCAAAGTGAAGTAAAAGTAAAACTAAGTTTCTGTTTCAATGAAGGAACTGTTTAATGTAAACACTTCTGAAAAGTCATCTGATGATGTCACATCAGATACTGATGATGAGGTAAAACTTAAAAGAGAGGTTCCTGATAATGAGGTAAAATCAAAAAAGGGACTTCTAAGTGTCCTGATTCAGATTTCCTCTATTATATATGAATGTTGAAGAACAGTCATGTAAATGATCTAAGACAGTTGAAAAACAGTCAGAGACTAAGGGGCTGAGGAATATGATGGACTCTTTAAATAAAAAACTGGAAGCAGTCCAAATTTTTCCTGGCCAAAAAAAAAAAAAAAAAAAAACTCATGAAAGATTACAAAAAGGAGTTCATGGAGTGCTCAAGAAGGAGCACTCCCTCACCTTCCACCAGAGAAGAGACAGATTTAGATTCTCCTGAGGATTATCTACTAAAGAAAGAAAATTTCTTATAATCTCTATGGTCCAAGGCCTGCAAATTTTTAACAGACTTTGAGTATTAGCCCATTAGATGGAAGTATTAAGAGAGGATCCAAGAAAAAGTCATTCAAGGATGTAATTTATTTCTGTTATAGAACATCAGGATGCTCAAGGAAATGTTCTGAGAATTCACATGTCTTTACCTTTTATACAACTTAATTAAAAAATGCTGTTTCTCAATATAGGCCAAAAACTGTATTTATTCAAGCAATTTTGTAGACAATTAGTAGTTGAAGCTTTGCCTCCTGGGGATTGAAAAACTGGCTAGAGCTTGTTTGTCTGGAGGAGATTATGTATTGTGGAATCATAATTCCATGAGTATGTGAAGTTAGAACTAATATAAACAAAACACAAAACATGCCTGTCTGGGGCTGGAGAGGGCTCAGTGGTTGGGAGCTCTTCCAGAGGACCCAACTTCAATTTCTAGCACCCAAGGGGCAGCTCAAAACTGTATGAAGATCCAATTGCAGGGGATAAGACACCTTCACACCAATGCACATAAAATAAAGTTAAATAAACCAAAAAAAAAAATTAACAATGCCTGTTAAGTTTGACATGCGAGCAAAAGAAGATGATGATAAAGATTTAGATCATCAGTTGAAATTCAATGTGGCAGTATATGCTCAACTTAATACTCCATCAAAAAAAGGCCTTGGATAAATTACCTGGCAGTTGAAAGAAAACACAAGAATTGTCTAAGATAAAACAGAAACCTGATGAATTGTTTCAAGATTTTGTTTCTCGCGTCGCGGCAGAGAGGCGCGCAGTCGCGACGGAAAGGCGCGCAGTCGCGATGGAGAGGCGTGCAGTCGCAGCAGAGAGACATGCAGTTGCAGCTGAGAGGCGCAGCGCTGCAATCAAAAATAGGCTTTGGGGGACCAGCGGAAACAGACGCAAGTGGTGGGGACCGGCGTTGAGGCAGAGGCAAGCGGCGGGGACCAGAGGGGTCCGGAGTGGCAGCGGTGGGGATCAGTGCAGCGGCGGGGACTGGCACAGTGGCAGAGGCACGCACGAGGCCGGGAAAGGCGCGCAAGAAGGAGAGCAGACGTCCCACTGCGGTTGGATCAAAGAGGTAGGCCCCTTGTTGGCAAGGTCACTGGCAAACGGGGAGGCTGGTACTGATCCTGAAGACCCATCGGAGGGGTGAGAGG
>NW_004950335.1:0-6291 GCF_000317375.1 Microtus ochrogaster
GGTTCCACTCTATCCCCCAAACTCTCCCATAGTTAAATGTAACTGAACTTCCATCAAGAGAATGAAATCAAAGGCTGGCTCTGACCTTTCGGGATGACTTAGAAAAGCCCCTGAGTATGGTTTGCATAGCTGCTTGACCTTGAAATCAGTCTGGAAGTTAGGACGGAGGAAATCAGCCCGTGTGAGTCCTTTGTTGGGACACCATGCTTTCGGGGTTGGGCTGTGTGAGAAACAGACTTCCTTTGCTAGCCTCTGGGAGAGGGCTGTGTCTCTCGGAATGGTTCATATCGCCTTGATACATTCAACAGGTTCAGCTTCCTGCTCAGAAACCCAAGAGTCTTGTTTCTGCCTCATGCTTTTCATTAAAAAGTGCTGAGAGCGTTCAACAGCATTTTCATCTCATGATTTTATACCCTTTCACTCCGTATGTAACTCTCCAACTGCAATTCCCAACTGGGAAAACTCTGTTTCTTTTTAGCGTTACATAACCACACAGAGAGCTAAGAGCTTTCTGGTGGGAACATTTTCTAGGTCTTTTTGTGCACTGATAACTTTTTAGGTTAGTTAGCGATGAAATTTTAAATTGTGGGCATATATTATAAAGGAAATGAAGATAAGACAAATTCATTATGCTAATTCCAAAGTTCCAATCTCCAGCCCCAAATGATCTGCTAAATTAAAACACTTCTCAGAGAACTGGCTCCCCCCAGTCCAGAGATCATTTTCACACGATCTGCCCTTTAAATGATGAAAATATACAGCGGAACCTTCTCGGGGCCACGTGAGGTCTTCAGATACACACTGACTAAAGAAGGTCACAGATTTTTCTGGAGATGCAATCCTAGCTTACAGGCACATTTCTCAATACAAGATTCCTTTATTTCCCAATCCTATAATTTTCATTTCAGTATGTGTTATTGGTTCCAAAGCAAGATTCTCTTATAAGGAGTTAATCAATCATAGTTCTAAAACTGTACAGTGCCAACGAGAAAAAAAAAGTGTTCTTGGGTTTACAAATGAAAGGTTATAGAAATAAATTCTAAGGTGTTGACTCATGCATGCAGTTCTGTGGCTCCAGCAGCACTCAGTTTGTGTGTGTAAATATTCATGAACCCCTGGAGGGTTACAAGTGATGTGACTGAGGATTCTTGGTAAAGAAAGGCAGAGATGGTCCTTTCAGCGAAACTAAGAGGGAATAAACTCCTAATTGTGCTAAACCCATTTCTTTGGAACAGAGATAAGAGGCTCTGTCATGGTCAAGACATGACAAGTCCATTGTCAGCTTGCTTTCCTTCTGGATTAATTGAACAGTAATCCTGTATTCTGAGTGCCTGAACCTTTATACAAAGTAGCTGGACATTTCAGAGTCCTTAGCATTACACCAGCAAGTGAGTCCCTGCTGCTTGTCCAGGCGGATCCTCATTCATTTCTGCTCTCTCCCCAAGTCTCTTCCTCCTTTACCTGGCTTTCTCCCTTCTCTTCTCATCTTTCCTGTCCCTCCATCCCACTCCCTACAAAGCCAGTGAGGCACAGCATCTTTCAACTAGGGTTCATCCATGTCTGCCTTGTAATCGTTCCTTTGTCAAATCTAAACTGATCTGCAGTTGGACCACTGTAAAACATGGTCGCTAACAAATTGGTAGTCTAGATTCACTTGGCTTTGGATTTAAAAAAAAAATCTGTAAAATGGAATTAAATAAATATATGTCAAAAGATTTGGTATAAAAAGAATCCCTCTTGGAAGCTCATCTGGATTTGAGGAGCAGGAGGTCGGTGTGACCTAAACACATTGTATTCATGTATGGTATTACCAGAGAATCCGTTTTTAAAATTCCCTACTTCTGTGTTGTTGATGCAAACAACCAAGCAAAACAAAACAAAGCAACGAAAGCAACAGCAATGGGAAAACATCAAACTACAAGCTCTCACCTGGAAGGGAATAAGAGATAGCTTATGTTAGTTTCAAATTTGAGGGACCATGGCATGGGAACACAGTCTAGGTAACCCAAAATCCCATGTTCCAACACGGAAGCAGTTTCATAAAGATTTTATGGTAACAGAGTAAAGAAAGGCATAAATCAAGACACCTTTGAAATGCATTGACGGGAACATCAGAGGTTGGTCACAGCAACAAAAGAAGTTCCCCAGAAGGCTTTGGGTATAGCTGATGACACTCCTAGCTTGGGGCTCTGTGGAAGCTAGTGACCTGCTGAAGTCCTAGATTCCAAAAGGATGCTATTGATTAGTCACAGATGCTAGTTCTGGCACAGATGTGGACAAGGAATTGCGTACACCTGGTAAAGCTAGCTCAGGTGAGGAACCTGTAACATCCCAACCTCTCCACATCCCTGAAGTCCTAAGAGCTAGTCTCTTCGGATGCAGCTTCTTTTCAAGAGTCCTCATCCACCATGTCTCTGGTACAAGGTTGCATTCTAGTGCTGTGATAAATTCCATTGCCAAAAAACAACTGGGGGAGGAAACACTTTATTTGATCTTCCAGCTTCCAGTCTGTCAGGAAGAAAAGGCAGGTCAGGAACTCAAGGCAGGAAACAAGAGTGAGACCATGAACATGGCTTACAGGCTTGCTCTCCACAGCTTGTTCAGTTTTCTTTCCCAAGGCCACCTGCCTAGGGAAAGCACCGCCCACAGTGGGCTGACCCTTCTCACATCAATCATCAGTCAAGAAAATGCCCCCCAGAATCGCCTACAGGCCAACCCAACAGAGGCATTTTCTTCAATGAGATTTTTTTTTTCCCAGTTGGCTCCTCTAAGTCAAGGTGACACAGGAGTAAATAGCTCAAGGATGCTTTCCTTTTCTGACTAGTTAAACCCAACATTCCACTTCCCCCAAAAAAAACACACATCAGAATCTCTAAAATCACTGAAATTCAGTAGGTTTTAGTATTCAGAAAGATGTTAGAAGCCACGGAAAACAAATGAAATATTTGGCAGATCCAAAGACTTCCTGAGAATTCTTCTGGCTCCCAGGCCCACAGATCCCCACAGATCTCCACAGATCTCCAGGTTCCCTGGAGACCCCAGGTGGCCACGCCCACAGGAGCCTATCACCTGTCCTCAGCCCAGTCTTCTCTCCCTCCCAAAGTCTGTCTCAACTCCCTCAACCGTGGCTCTTAGGCCCTATTGCAGCCTCATTCTTGTGGTTTTCCATCAGGAATGCTGATCTCTGTGGACATGAAACTATTGTACCAGAGAGTAAGTACTGACTCTGTAGAGGTAGAGAGGACAGGGTGGAGCTTACACCATGCACAGATGTTTCCTTGTCCATAACACTCTTCAAGGCAGTTTTATAAGTGTTGCTCTGTCTACTGAGTGTCTATGGTAAACATTGAACTAGACACATTGCATGTTGTTTCAATTAAACCACGGAGAAAGTCTTCTTTTGAATAGTTATCGCCCATGTCAGCTGACATCACAGATTTAGGTGTCTGCAGTTTCTACTCAGGGACCCAGTTTGAGCTTGGGTTAATCTGCTCCGGGAGCCGGTTTTCCTCCGTTTCCAGGGTGTAATCCTGCAAAGCTGTGAGGATGGGTATGTGCTGCCAGGTCTAGGCACACCCCACTTACAGCCAGGTGATTTTTGTGCAGACTGCTACAGAAAGCCACTAGTCAAAAAAACTAACACAAGAATCAAATGAGAGAGCAGGCATAAGATATGGCTGCCGGCGTCATCATCTCAGACTCCTTCTTGCACTCTAAGGCCTAGTTTTAAGGTTGCCTACTCAGTTGGCAGCTTATCTACTCTGCCGACTCAGGCTGTTTTCTCCTACATTCCTACGTGACTCTACTCTTATAATTGTTCAGATTCTCTATTGTTCTGTTCTCCATCAGAAAGGATGATCTGGAATGTAGACGCCCCCCTCAGCTTTATCATCTGTCAAGGCAGTAACAAATAAAATGTAGGCAGATGCTGAAGAAACAGCAACCTCCCAGAACGGCACACAGAAGGCTGCTGAAACAGCCTTCTGGGTTTTTAACAAGAGGATAAATTACTGATCCAGGGTTCTGGCTTCTTTATGTATTCCTTACCTGATGAAATGGAGAAATAAAAAACACAACAACAACAACAACAAAAACCCTTGTCATTATGTCATTATGCAGGATGGCAAAGGCTGATCCTCAGAATATGTAGTTTTAGAAGAAATTGGAAGAAATACAAGTGAGAAATGTCTTTTTCTGGCAGTACCAGGTAATGAGTTTCATAATGGGACACGATCACATGTTATATAATCAACTAGGTCAGAGCTATTGATCTGCTCAACGACAAGACTTCTTGAGTGAACTGCATTATCCCAAGAAGATGCTTTAATGCCAGAAAACTTTGCTTGTGTTCTGTGCCTTCATTAGTATCTGGCTTGTTACTTTGCATAAATGTCAGATTCAAGCATCTTTGAGGAGTGATGTGGTATGTGGAGTTCTGCATCACCTAACTATCCACATGAGAATGGAGTCACCATGGCAACTCCATGGGTGTCATTTCTGTCACTCATATTAGGGTGTTACATCCTGATATTACATGTGATGCATTGAAGGGATAAGTCAGAAGCTCAGGCTTGTGTCTGCTCAGTGATGATGACCTGAACAATAAACTCACCCCAAGAGCATCACTCAGGCCCAACTAGGGCTGCCATAATGAAATTCCTATTGTCTTTTCCCCAGTACCTCTCACACACCAAAACTGACATTCTTTTAAATTCCTTAGATGTTTATGGGTTTGTTGCTGTTGTTATTGAAAAACACAGAATACTTACCTGTGAACCCATACGTTTTCTGTCACCACTGGACAAGGTGACTCTCAGATGCTCTTCTGAATTCTGTCTCAGAATGACAGAGACAAAAACAGTCTCTAAATATCCAGTCATCTGGCATGTCTCCCCCTCTCTTCCACCCGCCTTCTTCCCAAAGGGGCACATCTGGTTGGACTGAACAGCCTCTGATAGGTAAGCTTTTCTGAGGAGAAAGCTGTGCAGGGCTTTGGGCCTCTCTTCCCCCACCACCATTGATCTGCCCTTAAAGTGCAAACCATAGGACCATGGTACCCAATCCCTACCTTGAGGAATGTCTGCTGCTTGCCATGGTGTAGGTCACCCTGGCACAGGAGGTTTTTTTTCTCTGCACCATGGAAACTTATTGAAATCCCTCCATCACCTTAGTGTCAACTCTACTCTCTGTTTGGGATTGAAGAGTCTGCTGTCTTTGTCACCTGGCTTAGACTTTCAATCCTAGAAGATGCTACGTTTTGTTGCTTAATTGTTTCATGTGAGTCGCAGGAAGCAGTCAAAGCAGGTGAAGCAACAGGCTTGTTTCTGAGCACCTGTGATCCCAGCACTTGGAAGGTGGGGCCAGAGATCTGGAGTAGAAGTAAGGCCAGCCTGGGTTCCAAGAAACATGGCCTCAAAGGAAAAAAAAGACATAGGAGAAGGACCCAGCAGGGAAGGAGCAATGTGAAACACAAGCAGATGGAACAAGCTGTCAGGAGGGGAGAATGACTCAGGAAGGGTGGGGTCACACTTGAAGGGATGCCGCGAAAAGAAATCCCTTTCTGAGAAACAAGTGTTAAGGAGGACAGAGAAGACCAGATGGTATTGACTTTGCTTTTTCCTGTAAAGGAAGAGCCAACATTTTGTTCAGAAAGTGAATAATAGTAATTTTTGAGTAGGGAGGAAAAATTTGAGAAAGTTCTTTGATGCCTGACAAGGTTGGATGACTTTTTTTTTTTCCAAAATGCCATGGAGACATAAGATTTATTAAACTGGAGGTAGCGAGATCTCTCCTTGGAACTAGAGGAGCTGGCTTAATGCCCTTCTTCAGAAGGTAAACAACAGCTTCAGAATAACCAAAGCATGAAAAACAGCCCAGGGTTGAAGATGAGATCTGCAGTTCATGAATCTAGAATGCAGAGTGGCTGGAAGATGCTGGGTGCAAAGAGGTCTTGCCATCTGGCTCCAGATGAGCTTAGAGAGAGGCTGTATCCATGGAGAAGGCCAAGGATCCAAGCCATAAGGGAAAGATGCTAAAATTAACAAAGACTATGGTGTAAAGATCACCGTGGAGGCAGATGATGCCAGAAGTTGGTCTTGTCTTGGACCGGTTTAGTGAGCAAGAAATTTGATATCTTTGAGTAAGATTTTTTGACAGGGCCGACTAGATGGCACAGTGGCAAAAGGCACTTGCCACTAAATCTGATGGCTTGGATTAAATCTCAGAATTCACCAGGCTAAGGGGGAGCCTGCTCTTTGCTACTGCCTTCTGACCTCCACACATGTGCCTTCT
>NW_004950336.1:0-6291 GCF_000317375.1 Microtus ochrogaster
GGTTCCACTCTATCCCCCAAACTCTCCCATAGTTAAATGTAACTGAACTTCCATCAAGAGAATGAAATCAAAGGCTGGCTCTGACCTTTCGGGATGACTTAGAAAAGCCCCTGAGTATGGTTTGCATAGCTGCTTGACCTTGAAATCAGTCTGGAAGTTAGGACGGAGGAAATCAGCCCGTGTGAGTCCTTTGTTGGGACACCATGCTTTCGGGGTTGGGCTGTGTGAGAAACAGACTTCCTTTGCTAGCCTCTGGGAGAGGGCTGTGTCTCTCGGAATGGTTCATATCGCCTTGATACATTCAACAGGTTCAGCTTCCTGCTCAGAAACCCAAGAGTCTTGTTTCTGCCTCATGCTTTTCATTAAAAAGTGCTGAGAGCGTTCAACAGCATTTTCATCTCATGATTTTATACCCTTTCACTCCGTATGTAACTCTCCAACTGCAATTCCCAACTGGGAAAACTCTGTTTCTTTTTAGCGTTACATAACCACACAGAGAGCTAAGAGCTTTCTGGTGGGAACATTTTCTAGGTCTTTTTGTGCACTGATAACTTTTTAGGTTAGTTAGCGATGAAATTTTAAATTGTGGGCATATATTATAAAGGAAATGAAGATAAGACAAATTCATTATGCTAATTCCAAAGTTCCAATCTCCAGCCCCAAATGATCTGCTAAATTAAAACACTTCTCAGAGAACTGGCTCCCCCCAGTCCAGAGATCATTTTCACACGATCTGCCCTTTAAATGATGAAAATATACAGCGGAACCTTCTCGGGGCCACGTGAGGTCTTCAGATACACACTGACTAAAGAAGGTCACAGATTTTTCTGGAGATGCAATCCTAGCTTACAGGCACATTTCTCAATACAAGATTCCTTTATTTCCCAATCCTATAATTTTCATTTCAGTATGTGTTATTGGTTCCAAAGCAAGATTCTCTTATAAGGAGTTAATCAATCATAGTTCTAAAACTGTACAGTGCCAACGAGAAAAAAAAAGTGTTCTTGGGTTTACAAATGAAAGGTTATAGAAATAAATTCTAAGGTGTTGACTCATGCATGCAGTTCTGTGGCTCCAGCAGCACTCAGTTTGTGTGTGTAAATATTCATGAACCCCTGGAGGGTTACAAGTGATGTGACTGAGGATTCTTGGTAAAGAAAGGCAGAGATGGTCCTTTCAGCGAAACTAAGAGGGAATAAACTCCTAATTGTGCTAAACCCATTTCTTTGGAACAGAGATAAGAGGCTCTGTCATGGTCAAGACATGACAAGTCCATTGTCAGCTTGCTTTCCTTCTGGATTAATTGAACAGTAATCCTGTATTCTGAGTGCCTGAACCTTTATACAAAGTAGCTGGACATTTCAGAGTCCTTAGCATTACACCAGCAAGTGAGTCCCTGCTGCTTGTCCAGGCGGATCCTCATTCATTTCTGCTCTCTCCCCAAGTCTCTTCCTCCTTTACCTGGCTTTCTCCCTTCTCTTCTCATCTTTCCTGTCCCTCCATCCCACTCCCTACAAAGCCAGTGAGGCACAGCATCTTTCAACTAGGGTTCATCCATGTCTGCCTTGTAATCGTTCCTTTGTCAAATCTAAACTGATCTGCAGTTGGACCACTGTAAAACATGGTCGCTAACAAATTGGTAGTCTAGATTCACTTGGCTTTGGATTTAAAAAAAAAATCTGTAAAATGGAATTAAATAAATATATGTCAAAAGATTTGGTATAAAAAGAATCCCTCTTGGAAGCTCATCTGGATTTGAGGAGCAGGAGGTCGGTGTGACCTAAACACATTGTATTCATGTATGGTATTACCAGAGAATCCGTTTTTAAAATTCCCTACTTCTGTGTTGTTGATGCAAACAACCAAGCAAAACAAAACAAAGCAACGAAAGCAACAGCAATGGGAAAACATCAAACTACAAGCTCTCACCTGGAAGGGAATAAGAGATAGCTTATGTTAGTTTCAAATTTGAGGGACCATGGCATGGGAACACAGTCTAGGTAACCCAAAATCCCATGTTCCAACACGGAAGCAGTTTCATAAAGATTTTATGGTAACAGAGTAAAGAAAGGCATAAATCAAGACACCTTTGAAATGCATTGACGGGAACATCAGAGGTTGGTCACAGCAACAAAAGAAGTTCCCCAGAAGGCTTTGGGTATAGCTGATGACACTCCTAGCTTGGGGCTCTGTGGAAGCTAGTGACCTGCTGAAGTCCTAGATTCCAAAAGGATGCTATTGATTAGTCACAGATGCTAGTTCTGGCACAGATGTGGACAAGGAATTGTGTACACCTGGTAAAGCTAGCTCAGGTGAGGAACCTGTAACATCCCAACCTTTCCACATCCCTGAAGTCCTAAGAGCTAGTCTCTTTGGATGCAGCTTCTTTTCAAGAGTCCTCATCCACCATGTCTCTGGTACAAGGTTGCATTCTAGTGCTGTGATAAATTCCATTGCCAAAAAACAACTGGGGGAGGAAACACTTTATTTGATCTTCCAGCTTCCAGTCTGTCAGGAAGAAAAGGCAGGTCAGGAACTCAAGGCAGGAAACAAGAGTGAGACCATGAACATGGCTTACAGGCTTGCTCTCCACAGCTTGTTCAGTTTTCTTTCCCAAGGCCACCTGCCTAGGGAAAGCACCGCCCACAGTGGGCTGACCCTTCTCACATCAATCATCAGTCAAGAAAATGCCCCCCAGAATCGCCTACAGGCCAACCCAACAGAGGCATTTTCTTCAATGAGATTTTTTTTTTCCCAGTTGGCTCCTCTAAGTCAAGGTGACACAGGAGTAAATAGCTCAAGGATGCTTTCCTTTTCTGACTAGTTAAACCCAACATTCCACTTCCCCCAAAAAAAACACACATCAGAATCTCTAAAATCACTGAAATTCAGTAGGTTTTAGTATTCAGAAAGATGTTAGAAGCCACGGAAAACAAATGAAATATTTGGCAGATCCAAAGACTTCCTGAGAATTCTTCTGGCTCCCAGGCCCACAGATCCCCACAGATCTCCACAGATCTCCAGGTTCCCTGGAGACCCCAGGTGGCCACGCCCACAGGAGCCTATCACCTGTCCTCAGCCCAGTCTTCTCTCCCTCCCAAAGTCTGTCTCAACTCCCTCAACCGTGGCTCTTAGGCCCTATTGCAGCCTCATTCTTGTGGTTTTCCATCAGGAATGCTGATCTCTGTGGACATGAAACTATTGTACCAGAGAGTAAGTACTGACTCTGTAGAGGTAGAGAGGACAGGGTGGAGCTTACACCATGCACAGATGTTTCCTTGTCCATAACACTCTTCAAGGCAGTTTTATAAGTGTTGCTCTGTCTACTGAGTGTCTATGGTAAACATTGAACTAGACACATTGCATGTTGTTTCAATTAAACCACGGAGAAAGTCTTCTTTTGAATAGTTATCGCCCATGTCAGCTGACATCACAGATTTAGGTGTCTGCAGTTTCTACTCAGGGACCCAGTTTGAGCTTGGGTTAATCTGCTCCGGGAGCCGGTTTTCCTCCGTTTCCAGGGTGTAATCCTGCAAAGCTGTGAGGATGGGTATGTGCTGCCAGGTCTAGGCACACCCCACTTACAGCCAGGTGATTTTTGTGCAGACTGCTACAGAAAGCCACTAGTCAAAAAAACTAACACAAGAATCAAATGAGAGAGCAGGCATAAGATATGGCTGCCGGCGTCATCATCTCAGACTCCTTCTTGCACTCTAAGGCCTAGTTTTAAGGTTGCCTACTCAGTTGGCAGCTTATCTACTCTGCCGACTCAGGCTGTTTTCTCCTACATTCCTACGTGACTCTACTCTTATAATTGTTCAGATTCTCTATTGTTCTGTTCTCCATCAGAAAGGATGATCTGGAATGTAGACGCCCCCCTCAGCTTTATCATCTGTCAAGGCAGTAACAAATAAAATGTAGGCAGATGCTGAAGAAACAGCAACCTCCCAGAACGGCACACAGAAGGCTGCTGAAACAGCCTTCTGGGTTTTTAACAAGAGGATAAATTACTGATCCAGGGTTCTGGCTTCTTTATGTATTCCTTACCTGATGAAATGGAGAAATAAAAAACACAACAACAACAACAACAAAAACCCTTGTCATTATGTCATTATGCAGGATGGCAAAGGCTGATCCTCAGAATATGTAGTTTTAGAAGAAATTGGAAGAAATACAAGTGAGAAATGTCTTTTTCTGGCAGTACCAGGTAATGAGTTTCATAATGGGACACGATCACATGTTATATAATCAACTAGGTCAGAGCTATTGATCTGCTCAACGACAAGACTTCTTGAGTGAACTGCATTATCCCAAGAAGATGCTTTAATGCCAGAAAACTTTGCTTGTGTTCTGTGCCTTCATTAGTATCTGGCTTGTTACTTTGCATAAATGTCAGATTCAAGCATCTTTGAGGAGTGATGTGGTATGTGGAGTTCTGCATCACCTAACTATCCACATGAGAATGGAGTCACCATGGCAACTCCATGGGTGTCATTTCTGTCACTCATATTAGGGTGTTACATCCTGATATTACATGTGATGCATTGAAGGGATAAGTCAGAAGCTCAGGCTTGTGTCTGCTCAGTGATGATGACCTGAACAATAAACTCACCCCAAGAGCATCACTCAGGCCCAACTAGGGCTGCCATAATGAAATTCCTATTGTCTTTTCCCCAGTACCTCTCACACACCAAAACTGACATTCTTTTAAATTCCTTAGATGTTTATGGGTTTGTTGCTGTTGTTATTGAAAAACACAGAATACTTACCTGTGAACCCATACGTTTTCTGTCACCACTGGACAAGGTGACTCTCAGATGCTCTTCTGAATTCTGTCTCAGAATGACAGAGACAAAAACAGTCTCTAAATATCCAGTCATCTGGCATGTCTCCCCCTCTCTTCCACCCGCCTTCTTCCCAAAGGGGCACATCTGGTTGGACTGAACAGCCTCTGATAGGTAAGCTTTTCTGAGGAGAAAGCTGTGCAGGGCTTTGGGCCTCTCTTCCCCCACCACCATTGATCTGCCCTTAAAGTGCAAACCATAGGACCATGGTACCCAATCCCTACCTTGAGGAATGTCTGCTGCTTGCCATGGTGTAGGTCACCCTGGCACAGGAGGTTTTTTTTCTCTGCACCATGGAAACTTATTGAAATCCCTCCATCACCTTAGTGTCAACTCTACTCTCTGTTTGGGATTGAAGAGTCTGCTGTCTTTGTCACCTGGCTTAGACTTTCAATCCTAGAAGATGCTACGTTTTGTTGCTTAATTGTTTCATGTGAGTCGCAGGAAGCAGTCAAAGCAGGTGAAGCAACAGGCTTGTTTCTGAGCACCTGTGATCCCAGCACTTGGAAGGTGGGGCCAGAGATCTGGAGTAGAAGTAAGGCCAGCCTGGGTTCCAAGAAACATGGCCTCAAAGGAAAAAAAAGACATAGGAGAAGGACCCAGCAGGGAAGGAGCAATGTGAAACACAAGCAGATGGAACAAGCTGTCAGGAGGGGAGAATGACTCAGGAAGGGTGGGGTCACACTTGAAGGGATGCCGCGAAAAGAAATCCCTTTCTGAGAAACAAGTGTTAAGGAGGACAGAGAAGACCAGATGGTATTGACTTTGCTTTTTCCTGTAAAGGAAGAGCCAACATTTTGTTCAGAAAGTGAATAATAGTAATTTTTGAGTAGGGAGGAAAAATTTGAGAAAGTTCTTTGATGCCTGACAAGGTTGGATGACTTTTTTTTTTTCCAAAATGCCATGGAGACATAAGATTTATTAAACTGGAGGTAGCGAGATCTCTCCTTGGAACTAGAGGAGCTGGCTTAATGCCCTTCTTCAGAAGGTAAACAACAGCTTCAGAATAACCAAAGCATGAAAAACAGCCCAGGGTTGAAGATGAGATCTGCAGTTCATGAATCTAGAATGCAGAGTGGCTGGAAGATGCTGGGTGCAAAGAGGTCTTGCCATCTGGCTCCAGATGAGCTTAGAGAGAGGCTGTATCCATGGAGAAGGCCAAGGATCCAAGCCATAAGGGAAAGATGCTAAAATTAACAAAGACTATGGTGTAAAGATCACCGTGGAGGCAGATGATGCCAGAAGTTGGTCTTGTCTTGGACCGGTTTAGTGAGCAAGAAATTTGATATCTTTGAGTAAGATTTTTTGACAGGGCCGACTAGATGGCACAGTGGCAAAAGGCACTTGCCACTAAATCTGATGGCTTGGATTAAATCTCAGAATTCACCAGGCTAAGGGGGAGCCTGCTCTTTGCTACTGCCTTCTGACCTCCACACATGTGCCTTCT